>NW_028277767.1:1025000-1135000 GCF_059751315.1 Micrasema longulum
ATATCTGATGTAAGATGCGAAACAATATGCATTATGTAACATCGGGTGTCTGTAGATTGTAATCACCTTGTACCGTGCAGAGCACGCAACACACTGACGCGGTGTACAGTCAGCAGTCAGTACAGTGTTCAGTATACACACACTCACACAATACACGCGTCCGTATCGTTGATCTCGTGAACTGCGAAAAATTAAATTCAAGGCCACCCCGAGCTCGTATCAAGGAGGTCGATGACTTTTACCAGATAATTGCAATCTTTATCCACTATATAAATATTCGCTATGTGCATGTAGGTATATGGACATTTATGTGCATGTGTGATTTACATAAAGACAGGGGCGTATCGAAAATTCGGTTGGCGTCTTATGCAACAATCACTCAAATTATTATTGTCAAACAACTTCCAGAAAAAAATGTTTCTTACAATGTCGAGCTGTTTTTTTTGTTGTAAATGTGAAATTTCTGTTTTGCAGTGTGTTCTTTTTTGTAAAATATTAAAACAGAATGAATATTTCATTAAACTTTTCAACATATCGACACCTGCTACGCATAATATCGTAACCCACGAAACGCAATTTAACAGAAGGGTTTAAATATATTTTTGCCCATTATAAGTCTAAAATATAAACCGATTAAAAAAAAATGGTATGTAAATTTGTTTTTATACCCTTTTCATTTAAGCTTACAGAAAATATTTAATGTTTTGCGTTTTTTGTAAAAATGCACAACGATATCGTACTTCGGAAAATATGTTAAATGAAATATCGTATGAATGCCACACAACATTGTGCATCGGGATTATTTGAAATATATTGAATGTGTAACATACGATAATTATTTTATACTTACAAACGATGTATATAACCGTAAGAAGTGCTAACGATAGTATACTTATTCTGTATATTATAACAAATAGAAAATATTAGTATTAAAATCAAACAAATGTTATATAATAACCTGGTTTGTTAAATCAAGTATTTTTCTGTCTGTCATGCATATGTGAACTTTGGTTATTATACGATGAATCTGTTATTAGAGTTTCAATTGTACGCTGTGTCGATTAAGTTTCCAAGGCTAAATCACATTTCTGTGCTCTAGTTAGCTTATTTTTTTTTTTGCATAAGCGGGATTCATTTGAACAAATATGCATACAATTTATGCCATTAAAAAAATAAAAACAATGCACGCGGTGACATCCGTCTAGTCCGGAGAACACAATTGTAACTAATACTTACGCCGCTTCCAGTTATCTCTTTCGTCCCGCGAAAATTACCGCAAGGGTTTATTAAATAGGATACGCATCCCAAAAAACGGTAACTAATTGCTAAATATTTTATTTTTTTCATTGTAACTAAAGTCCAAGCGTCTTATAATAGACAAAATTGACGTTTCGCTGTCCCGTTTCCCCCCCCTCAAAAGTGAACAGATTTTATTATTTTTTATACAGAGTATCAGAATAAAATTTTGTGTATCGGTATGTTTTGTGTTTTTCAAAAATAGCTATATTTTGTATACAGTGCGCCCGAAGACAGCAGATAAACACTTACAAAACTTTTCTTCGTAATTCTTTCATGTAACCATAGAAACAGACGCACCCGGAACCCTCTAAATTTATGACACTTAATTCATGCTCAAACGCTGTCTTGCTCTACGCCTATTTAGTCATTTTTTAACCGCCACCTGGGTCTTGATGTGAGCTTGATATTTTATTCGAAACCAAATGTCTGATTGTGCATGAAAGTGTGTAAAAATTGTTCAGATAAAAGTAAAAAAGATTGTGTAATTTTCCGTTGATAAGTAGGAACCTAGTACTTGTTTATAGTTAAATTCCAAAACTTTAAATAACCCGTTTTCAAATATTGAATTGAAGTAGGTACCTAGGTACTTGTTTATGGTCGAATACCAAAACATTATATAATGAACTTTCAAATATAGAATTCTTTTTGCAAATGTCAAACTCTGCTCTTCTTACCACCAGGGGCGCATTGTATTTAGGAATGCGGTTTTCAAAAATGTATAGAATGTCAATTTATATTATTTTAATATTAACAAAAATCCAGTAAAATAAATAAATGGGTAGAAATTATAAGGAATTTAAGGAAATAATCTGATTGGGATCCAACAAACATTGGTTCAGCAAACTTCTTTTGTACACTAAAAAATAACATCTTCATATTTTTTTATTATATGCATTCTCGTCGAATGCAACCCTGGTGATGGATATAAAAAACATTAACGCTCCCATTTTTTTTTCTACTTAATAAATTCAAGATTTTAATAGCTATAAATATGCTCGTGGCAAAGATCTACATTTAGCTGAAAACCGCTCGTAAATCACACACATACGAATATTGCCTTATATATATATATATATAGAAGAAGATAGATAGATTATCGTTTCGAAGTCATCCGAACCTGATACACCGTGATCACTCACACTCGTGCATATTCAAATAATTATTATACATCCTATGACAAACAACGCCAACGCCAACGGTGTAAAACTCGTGTAAGTATGATATTATTATTATCATCTGGGCACCAAAAATAATGATACTCGACCTTTCAACAAATGAATGAATATGTTGACCTTCTAAAATGACGTTATCGTGAACGTTGTTGACTTCATTTATAGGGTAGACCAGGATGAATTCGAGCAATTGATTCTTAATCAAATAAAAATAATTGTAAACATAACAAGGTACATAAAATACTATTTTAAAAAGCTACAATAATTGATATGTTAACTCTGCATAGTGGTTACAGCGTTCGACTAACAGGGTGACTTCCATTTCCGATTCTCAATAGGGGTCGATATAAAATATTTATCCATAAAGTGTTTTCACACCAAAATCTTTCCGATTGACAGTCTGACTCTACATAACGAGTTAAATAAGCTGTAAAGTAATACTGACTACAAAACAAGTTAATACAATTTTATAATGATTTCTTCATTGCAATTTTTTGTTGCAGTAATGACTTTTAGGGTCATTATGTTTCATAGTTTCATTGAAATCGGTGAAATCATGTGAAATATAAAACTGATCATCTTGCTTTGTAAAATAAATAATCGAGATACGCTGAGATTGGCGTAGATGTGTATTTAGTAGTTTTGCTACGCTTTTATCTTTTTTTAGCTCAATTAAATTTAAAGACAATATCCTGTTGAATCGACGTGCATCGCAATTTCTTATAAATCTATCTCCGACGTAACTCAAAAGTCCAATTTCCTACTCCATACTGGACTTACCCTCCACTAACTTTGCCTCGTTCCACGCTATTTTTCTAAGTTAGAAAGGTACTAAATAGTATGTGCTATAGGTAAATTACATTTTTTTAAAATTTTATTTACACGAAAATAAATTAAGTATAAAATTATCGAAAAACAAGTTGTTATCCCACATGATAGTGTATAAGTTTTGCACTTCCAAGTATTTGGAGCTCAGTAGGGTCTGTTCTTGTCCGGAGAATTGAATCCTGTACCTCCTGTGGTGTGAAAGTGTGAACTGTGAACGTGTGAACCCGAGATGTAGTCGGAGCCGAGTTGCGTGCGGCTGTTGACTCGCGAAATAAGACATTAATTTAAGTGTTCGTTATCAGCTCTGTTGTTGGCCAGAAACTGAGTGGGCCGAGTAGGTCATATTTGGTCTATGTGTTGTTTTATCACTATTTGCTGCATATGCGTAGTGCGTAGTGGTAGAGACGTACAGAGGACCTCATCGTTAAATATAATTGATTTCACATTTCAATATATATTGACGAGTTTAAATGGAAAATGATGTAACTTGATATTTTTTAGCAAAATATTGCTGGACTGAATTTTTCGCATTTAAAATCCCTTACCCATCGTGCTTTTGGACTTTATTATATGATTTTTTGACATTATGTATTTGTTTGTGCTAAACCTCGTAATTTCCCTAATTTTGCACAGTGATAATTATTAATTTGGAGCTCTGTTTGCAAGATGCACTAACGAGTATTTAGACAAAAAAACCGGTCACAGCAGATAATAAGAAAGTTCCTTAAAAGACCTCGTTAAACCTATTTATTGTTCTTCATGTTAGGTTACCGGTCCATCTAACGGCAGTCATTGAAATTCCCCCACTCTCGTCCCTTGTCCAGGAGTCAGTTGAAATCCAAGCGTTATCAGAGGCACGGCACGCGTTTTAATTCTAGGCGCTTTCATTTTACGGACAAGTTTCTCTTGCTATTTTGTACTAGTGTGATAAGGTTTTTTTTAAACTTTTGAACGTGAAAGATAACAGTATGCAATTTATTTTAAGATATGTTTTTTTTTAATTTTCCGCTTATTTAGTATACCTATTTTGATATAAAATTTATTTACAAAATTTTCAGAGATTAGGGTTTTTGTTTATGTCTTATCTTGTCCAGCAATATCTTACTTACAGAAATAAAATTCAAACTTTTTACAGTTATATTCCGTAATAAAATCTTCCGCCCACTTCCGCCATTTTGTTCTTTAAGACTCCAAAGTTAATGCGTTGAAAGGGTATATTTTTTCAAACAAGTCATTTTTATTATATTTCATGATTCTTAAAAAAACTGCCAAAATTTTTACTAAAAATGAATTTTTTGACATTTTTAAAGAATTTAAAGGGAAAAAAGTCGAAGAAAAATTTTCGTCTATGGAAGAAAAAATTTTAGAAATGACTAAATGTCCAGATGACGAAAAAGATGTTTTAGTCGTACTTTGAGGTGTTTTAAGTGCCAATTTCAAAAATGAACAGCCTCTAGTTTCAAAGAGGATCGTTTTTTGCATATATTGAAAAATGGCTGACATATTTTATTGAACTGCCTTACTGGTCAGCAGAACCCATACAGAAACCACGTCGGTAATTTAAAGCATTTAAAAAGGTAAGCGATGGATGATATTCTCAAGTCGGGATTTGGGAATACCAATGACGGCAACACATCAAGAAGAGTTTTTGCAAACCCAAAATACTCTTCACAAATCACCGACATTAATTTAGATTTAACCAAACAATTTAAAGTTGTCTTAGAAGTGATTTCGAGCGGTTACAGCGTTGATGCTAAAAAAAATTGATATTTTTGCGAAGAAAACAGCAAAAATGTACACAAATTTGCATGGTTGGCATCTCATGTCACCAACTATACACAAAATTTTGATACATGGCGCCAAATTCATATAGCATGCAATCTTACCGAACGGCCACTTATCGCAGGAGGCAGCTAAAGCCCGCAACTAGCATTTCTGACAATACAGACAGAAATTTGCATGAATGTTTTCACAAGTCGATTTGGAACAGAGATGTATTGAATAGACTGCTATTAGTTCAGACCCATATTTATCAAGTTGAAACCACGGCGGCAGAAAAAACTTAGCCATTTTCGTAAGAGGCTGTAAATCTGATGAATATAAGTACACCTCCCTTACCTCCAACTGCAGAAGATCTCAAAAATATAAAAGACGACGAAGAAGAAGATGACAACGAACAGTTTGAGTCTGATTGAATGTATTTTTTAGTATAATTTGATACTGATTCCCCAATTCTACATAAAATATCTTCAAAAATTAGAAAAAAAAGAATCTTACAAAAGTAATTTGTACTTTTTTTTTTATCGAATTATGATCAAATATTGTATTTCATATAGTTTAATTGCCAAAAAACGCTATAAATATTTGTGACCGGTTTTTCTATACAAATACTCGTATGTGCGATGTGAGTATAACTGTTCTAATCAAGAACATTTTTAAACTTTGTACCACCTACATATTGTACATATTTATTTACATTAGCAAATTTTGCTATTCATTTGTAGTCTGTGTGATAATTAAAAAAATAAAAAAGCCTGTAATTTCTTATTACTTCATTTATTTACAAAATTGTATTTTATATACTTGCAAAAGCTGTATGTGTATTGTCCTGGAACTTCAGTCGTCTTTTTAATCTTCAGTGCATATTTACGAGTATAATATGTAAAGATAGAAGTCATGCAAACCGAGCTTGTTATATGTTTGCATAATATTTTTATTTTCTTGTTCATATTGGTCTGTTTGAACATATTTCGGGACCCATCAAAATTGAATTCGACGTTTCTCGGAATTTGTACAAATTTGGTTGCAAACAAGCTTCGCTTATCGTGTTTATTCAAGGCCATTGTGTCACCGTATCAGCTTTGTACGCCACAACCATTGATATAATCGTGTTGATAAATTGCAAGGTTCCTTACAAAGATAGCTCGTTACAATTATTATAATTAATACCTAATCGCTCTATGCACAGCTACATCCAACCGAAAGGTACTTGAACTTCACATTTCCCGCTTGAATTTAATGAAGTGTATGCAGCAATGTTACATCATAGGAAGATAACTATATATATATATATATATTGCTAGTTTGTATAGTACGGTAAACATTTTATCTTGTAATATGAGATAGTATTTTTTGAATTTAGCAATGTAATATTTTAATAATTTAATATGCACATTAGTTGAAGTGTGTTGACGCGAGATAAACACTATTATCTCTTTTTGAATTATAAAAAAATTATGATTCTTTGAAAATCGATATACATCTAAAAACATGATAATAATATTTTATTGTTTTAAAATAAATCCGTTTTCCCTAATAAGTAATTTTGGAATACGAGTACTATGAAAATGTTATGATGGCGTATTCTACAATAATATCAAATATTGTGTTTTCTTCTTTTGGAGTACCATTAATCTGCTTCGTCTCCCCTTCAATTTTGGTTAAATGTGTGTTTCATTTCGATATAATTTTTAGAATTTTATCAAATTTTGAATTTGAATAAAATTGCTTTTTTTCTTTACCCACGAATATTGTAAGATTCAATATGTCCATATATTTATAATTTTCTCAAACTGAACGGTTTGGGTAGGTAGGAAGAAATTGCCTTAAGGCAATATGCCCGCCCTTATATGTATATTTATTGTATATGTATATAAAGTGTCAATAAATAAATATTAAACATTATTTCAATAGTCCTGTTATTGGCTGACAAAGTATTAACATCATAAAAAAGGATTATGAGGAGTGCTTTGTTGCCTGATAAAAAATATATCTAGCCTAAGATTTCTCATTTCCCGGGTGTTTTACGATCCCGGGACCCGGGAATGAAAAAAAAAACAAATTTTCCGGGTTTTCCCGGGAACTGGGAATCTACGAAAATTGCATTATTGCCTTTAAAAGAGGCGCCGCGGACGGCCAAAAGACCGTATGAATGGACAAAATAAAAAATAACAAACGTGTTAGTAAACATATTTTTTTGATCACAAACAAAAACTCAAATGAAAGTCTACGAAACTGTTTGCTTATTGTTTAGCAAAATAGGCCTTTTGACATGTTAAGTCTTAACCCCTTATCGAAAAGCTAACTTCTAATTTGACTAGCGAAAAAACTCTTTCACTCTCTGTGGAAGTTGGTTTCACAGATAATAAAGCTCTATAAACAATTCGGAGCTCGTTTTCCGGAGTTCTCAAATAATTTAAAATCGTCGTTTGATTTTAATAAATGTTTTCGCGTTTTTGGAACTTTCTTACGATCTATACTTATAGTTTCATTTAAAAAAAACTAAACTTAAAATTTCCTGGGATCGGGATCGATAATTTTCCCGGGTTCCCGAACCCGGGAAAGAAACTGTAATCTAGCCGCTTCAGAGAAAAATAAAAATATTTCGTCTTCTGCTTGTTTCCATCCACTTAGCTTTTTTTCTTATTCTCCGTTCCGCATTCAAATCCAAATCAATGGATCAAATCTAGCAAGTTCACAATATAAATTTTCAAAAAACTGTTTCAAGGGACAGAGAAGTTTGGTAACTTGACAGATTTAAAAAAAAATGTATTTTGTTGTTTCAGGAACGACATTTAGGGCGCATAAGCTGATCTTGGCGGCGTGCAGTAAACACTTCCAGGAACTGTTCGCCGCGGCGCCCCCCAGCCATGCCGGCCCTTGCTACGTTATCCTGGAGGCCACTAGCGCCGCCAACATGGCCGCCCTGTTGGAGTTCATGTACAAAGGCGAGGTACACGTCAGCCAGGAGGCGCTCTCTGGCTTCCTCAAGAGTGCAGAGAGTCTGCAGGTATTTGCTTTCTTTTTCTGATATGATTGCAGTCGGTGCCGCACGCAACTACTCTAGCTCAGTATCAGGCATAGAAGAAACTTTCACATTCTATCACTTTTTCACAATGTTTTCAATAATCCCACTTCGCCTGTTTATCTAGGAGAGCTCTCCCAACCTCTATCACAACGTGAGCTTTCTCTTCGTTTTAGTAATGAGACCTTTCAATACCCTTTCACCGCTCTATTTTATTATTGCCTCTTTCACGGTAGTAGCTTCTCAATTGTGTAATTATCTATCCACTAATGTCTTTATTTACATTTAAATCACTATTGAAAAATCACTATCCGAATATTTGAGTTTTTCCTTTCCTCTCCTTTTTTCTTCCCACTTTTACCCTCTTTTCTTCTTATTGTATAGTGTGCAATCGACTTTTTTTTTCTCTTCAAAATAAAAATTATGTGTTTTTTGTTTCATAATCACATTAAAAGTATATTTCTTACGATTTGTTCATATTTGCCATTTGTTTTCTCAAATCAAATAATTTGGGCATGTACGAAGAAAAAAAAAACACTAATATTTAAATGGAAATAAGGTGTGTCATGTGCCAAGTGATTTTATGGAAATGTGGAACAATTATTCAGAATATTAAAAAAACCAACGATGGAAATGTAGTTATGTTAAAGCCTTAAAAGGGTTCAAATAAATAAAAATTGACGATTTAGCAAGTTTGGGTTTTTTTTATTTAAGTATTCATCAAAGTCGATTTTCTTGCATAACACAATGGAGACATTATAGTTCCTATGCATACCGCTCTTGTTTTTTCACATTATTTTTAATATTGTACGCAGCTCGGTAGTAGCTTCATTGTGAACAGAACTTGACTTGGCAATATCAAAGCTGCTCTCTTATTGATCTTGTTTTAAGTAAAGTTGCTTTTAAAATAACTATTTCAATACTCAAAAGCATTCGTTCGATTTTAAATGGTATGTTTACTATATTTTTTTTTTCTCTTATGTAAATTATAAATAATCAAGGTTGGTAAATAGCGTATATTAGATTGTTTTCGAAAGTTAAGAAGATATTTTCTCGTGGTAATACTGCGGATAGGTATACGAGTTGTTTAATATCAAAGAGTAGATTAGGTTTATTTACAGGTAAAAAATCTGTAATAAAAAAAAACACAGATTCCCGTTTATTTTATTTTGGGGTTGTTGATAAAATTATTTACATGCATTTATTTTTTTTGTGCAAATCTTCAAAAAAATTACGAATTGTAGTTGTTGATCCTATAAAACTGTAACGGACTGTGGCTCCGGATCAGGAGGTTCAAAGTTCGAACCCTATTCTACCACAGCTTGTTTCCTATTTTTCCAATTCGGTTATTTACGAATGTAAGATAATGTTGTCCCGAAATTGAAAAAAAAAATCAAAAAAATGTATGTAGTGTCAGATGGCAAACAGTGTAACAAAAAACTTTTGTTTTAATTTTAGAAAAATCTGTAGTTATTCATTGAACAATTTTCTAACAGTAAATCAATACTTTATTTTTTACCTTAATTTTACTAAAAATAAACAATATAAAACATGCTTGTGAATTATAAAAACTAACCTCATAATGTAATTGAGACACATTTTGTATATATTTATTTCTACCGGCATATTGCAACCATTGTACAAATTCTACAATGTGTTTTGTTTTTATGAGAAAAATAAGAAATCAAATAAAATAAATGATTTTCTGAAGTCGCTTGTTACCCTGTTCCCCTGTTCCCCAGATTTGGAGGGCCTAAGAGGGTATGAAAATTATTTGCTTTTAATTTAAAAAAAATGATTAGAACAACTAGTAGGTAAGCTTGTTTTATTTATTAAACGGCTTTCAAACAAAATGTATTTTAAGGAAAAATAATCACCAAATTATTTCAAAATATCAACGAAATGACCTTTTTTTTAAAGTAGCTTCTTCACACCAACAGAAACAATATTTTGCAATTATCACAAAAATCATGAATACTGGTGTCGAATTGGCGTTTGCGGATATTGAATTCGCATTTGTTGTGGAAAAATCATTATTGCAATTGGCAGGCGCCGTGGCGCAGTTGGTTAGACGGCCAACTGTGAAACTGGCGTCGCTGTTTCGATTGCCGCCAGTTGCACGAAAAAGTCCAAGAAATATTTTTTTCTTAATTGGTCTGGGTGTTGTTGCGTATTTTTCATTACCTCCTTCCATATCCCCTCTATCCCGCCTGCTGACAAGCCTCAAATAGGGGCTTAGCGGGTTTATTCCTTTAAAAAATAAAATAAAATATTATTACCGTTATAGTGTTAAACTGTTTTCCACCTGACCCTATAGTACATTTGATTGACCGTGCACTAAAAGTGTCGTATTATGTCCAGGTGAAAGGGTTAAGTATAGAACACGAAAAGCTGGCGGTGGCGCAGAGCCAGCACACCGGCGGCGGTGGCAAGGTGAAGCTGAACAACAGCGCGGGCTGCGGCGGGGGCGCCGGCGGGGGCGAGGGCGACTTCCCCGTGCTGCCCTACATGCCGGCCGGCGTGCTGCCGCCCGCCTATCACCACCGGGGCTATCCGCCGCCGCTGCCGCCGCCCACGCACCACCACCACCAGTTCGCGGGCGAGCTGCCCCGCCGCCGGGCGCTGCGCTCGCCGCAGGACTCGCAGCCCCCCGAGCTGCGGTCCTCCGTGCTCCGGGACGGGAAGGCGCCGCTCTCGCCCGCGCCGTCACCGCACGCCAGAAATTACAGGTACTGCACGAAACTAATCTCTTAAGTCCGATACCTAAAAATACATTTTATCGATGGTAAAAAAGCAAAATTTACCAAGCGTTATTTAAAAAAAAAAAAAACATTTAAATTAGGTATGTAGGAATCACGCCAATATATATGAAATATACAGGGTGTTCTTTAAACCCTGTAACATTCGAAACCACTATGATTAGTATGGGCAAGAAGACATATTAGCATATTTAAAAAATATTTAGAGCAAAGAATTTTTTTGATAAAATATTAAAATAAACAAATGGTTGCTTACTTCTGCAGGGGAGAAGTGAGTTTTCATCCTTTATTTTTACTTTTGCCATGCTTGTGCATGCGACGTACAGGTTGAAAAACACCGGTCTAGACCATTGGCTGGTTTACACACTGTTCAACACTGCTTATGTATGTTCGGGCATCCGTTGCTTATTTTAATCTTAAACTTCACCATTTATTGATAACATATATGAATTTAATGTACATACAGTAGAACTCCGTTTATCCAAATCCCAGTCATCCGAATTGTCAAATATCCGGATCGTTATCAGGAAATAAAAAATAACGGACCATATACAGCTTCTCAACGTCAAGCGTATGCGGGACCTCGCTGCTCATAAACGAGTTTCTTTGTCAAACTTTGCTGGACTAGAATAAGTAAGTTTTTAATGCGATTCCAATTCACTGTACTATTTATTACAAAAGCAATAAAAAAGTGGTCATTTAGTAAATTTTGTGTTTTCTTACAAAAGATTGCCAATAATCTGGATTTCTGCATATTGGAACTTGTCTGGCATTCATAACTTTGGAAAATTGTAGTTTTACTGTATTATTCAATAAATGTAATGCTAATATATAATTTATCTTTATAATCAAAACCAGGATTCGGTAAATTGTAGTTTAGTGCCAATAAGACTGAATGAAAGCTGTTAACACTACTGTCTGTTCATAATTACTAGAATTTCCAGGTAAACAAACCAGCAGCTTGATATCGGACATAGAATGGCCCATTTCATACGTATCGTCCAAACCCACACGGTAAGGTAAAATTAGGGTGGATTGACATTTATTATATTCTTATGAATCTATTCAAATTTGTTCAGCATCTACTCTTAGGTAAAAATCCTGCAAAAGGAAATCAAGCAGAGATAAGTAGGCCTCGCGGTGTACGGGTTTTTGCATTTACCTAGCGTTCAAAAAATAAATAAAATAAAAAAAATAATTATCATACAATAAATACCAATCCATCCTATGTTATTTTATCATGCCTTGTGGACTTATGCCACTGTGTGAAATGGGCTAATTTATCATTTTTCATTTATCATTTATTCATATATATGTACATTACAAAATGGAATATCTTAATTCATACATATAGAAATAATTAAAATAATTAGGTATGTATAAAAAAAACACATTAGTGTACATAATATCCAAAGAATAATATGTTAAAAAAGTAAGAGAATCTTGTAACGAAAAACTCCCTCAGAGACGTGAAAAATGTCAATGTCCAAAGTGATATTGTTCAACATAGAGATAGCCTTTTCAACAGGCATAACCATTGGCAGGTTGGTCCTGTATATTGGAATGTGAAACAGTCTATGCTGACGCTGTCTAAGGTAATTATTAGGAACATAAAAGCTAATGCTCCGCATAATTTCAGGGTTGTCAATAATACCGCGCAACAATTGAAAGAAGTGCGTTGTTAAATACACATTCCTTCTAGTCTTCAAACTGCTGTAACCAAGCATACCCTGGAGGAACTCAGTGGGATAAAGCCATGGATAATATCCGCACTCCCTCATGTAGAGAAACCGAAGAAATTTCTTCTGAACCCTCTCCACCATAAGAGAGTACTTCAACTCACACGGTCCCCAAATCATCGAGCCACTCTCGAGTCTACTTTGCACCAACGAGTTACAAAGAATTCTCAGTACTCGTGTACTACCAAAAACCCTAGCAGTACGCAAGACGAATCCTAACATCTTCAATGAACTACTACAAACTTTTTCGATCTGATCATGAAATGTCAGGGAACTCACAAAAGTGATGCCTAGATCTTTAACCTTCGCAATCCGCATAAGATTCTGGTCATTCATTGTATAGCGGAAGAATAGCGTTTTGTGGGCCCTGGTGAAAGACATAACTGAGCATTTTGAAATATTGAACAATAATTTATTTCATCTTCCCCATTCAGATACGTTTATTATATCCGCTTGGAGAGAACGAAAATCATCCAAAGTTTTAACCCTCAAAAATAGCTTCAAGTCATCCGCGAATAATAAAAAACGCGATTTGACTACAACTTTTTTAATATCATTGATAAAAATAGAGAACAGTAATGGACCCAGGTTGGATTCCTGGGGAACACCTGAGTAAGTATTAAAATTTTTTGACGCAAACAAGCCATGTGAAACGTATTGATTTCGGTTTCGGAGGTAGCTCGCCATTAATTTTAGCATTCCATCCGAGAAAATCGCAGTGGGCTCGAGGTTCACATGTGTACAGTAGTCCAGTCTTCGTTAATGTACTTTAGGAAAGAATATCGTAGAATCAGCTTGAAAGGATAAATGGGTATACATTAAACTGCATGTATTATGTTGTTACCAATCAACATACCTGCACGTTTTATAAAAAGAAAAACAATACAATCGCATGTTAAATGAGAGAATAACAGCTGAACGGCTTATACAAAATTGAGTGAAATTGTCTATTCCAAGAATTGGTTACAGCACCATCTATGAATGTAATGAAAATTAATTGGATCCACTTGTCGTCAGGCCAATGCTTAAAGAAATAATCTTAGGAAGGTAATTTCCAAATTTTAACATGTATGTTTATTTTACATGACTTTTGTTTCTCTTTCCTATTTAATCAATCTTTTATGTATATTTTGTAATATATTGATAATTAATTGGATACTCTGTAATGTTCTCAATGTAAATTTAAAAAAATTGAAATGAAAATTTAAGTAAATCATGAATCTGCATTTTGGCTTGTTTTAAAATACATATACCTATCACAAAAGTTCCATTTTAAACAGAGTAGACAGGTAGATAATTCTATTTCAGCAAGTATCAAATCGTGTGAAAACTTTGCAAAATGCATAATTTTATATGAAGGTAAATGTGTTCTTGAACTGGGTTGGATGTTTGTAAATTTTTGTTTTCTGTTTCGGTTCTATGTACTTGTATGTTATAACATAACTAAGTATACTGCTGTCATAAGCAAAAATGCAACTTTTTGACAAAAATCACAAAACTAGTTGAATATGAGGGGTAATATTCTACAAGAAATTTTGAACTATTTAATGTCAAGCAAACAGCAATAAAAAAATCATTTCAGTACGAAAAATTATATTATGTTTTTTTATGTTTTCAAGTTTTTAAAGGAATAACACAGTATCTAGAGATTCATAAGCAAAAATAGTGTAGATATGACTATTTTTGTCCCAAAATTTGTTTGTTATAACTCCTGGGAGTACAAAGATATACATATAATTTTTTTGATTTAATAAATAAAAAAATACTCGATGCGTTATCCGTTCAGAATGCTTGGGAATCCACCCAAAGCTGCTTTATAAATAGCTGACAAGTCAGATGGAAATATCTGAGGTCTTCTCCACCCCAGTGACATCCGAAACAAACTTAATTCTTCTGTAAGATGTAATAACTTATATTTACATATAAGTTACTTATTGAATATACACACTTCCACTTATTTGTTCAACCAATTAGCACTTTCACCCTCTAATGGGCTAATTGCTCTATGGTGTTAATTGGTCGGTCAAATAAGTGGAAGCGTAACAAGTAATTTTAATTAGTAACTTATATGTAAATAGAGGTTATTACATCATAACAATGGAATTCCATCAAGTATTGTCATTAAATAATTTTAATCTTTTGTTAGATATTTACGGGATAGCTGAGATGCTGCAATTAATATGATAATGTTTATGTTGAGTGATGTTAGAAGGCGCTGCTGAGGGGTGATTTTGTGGTGCTACAAAATTGAATAGTGCTAATTAATTAAGAGTGTGTTAAGGGATTCCGAATCATCTCAAACGATACCGAGCATTTCCAAGTGATACCGAAGCATCTGAAATGGATAACGCGTCGGGTATTTACAAATATTATGCAACCGAGTTGTAGTCCCATGGTAGTAACCCAGACTCATAAATCAGAGGTTTGAGTTTTGACGTCTCTACCATATCTTGATTTTAATTTTATAGCATAGTTATTTACAACTACTTAAAAATGGCATCGAAATTGAAATATTTGGGTACCTATAAATATCTTAAGAATGCAAATATTTGCTTTATAACAATTGATTATAATAACGAATGCTTTACATAAACTACTCCTGTATTGTTAATTGGTAAAGGAAATATGTATGAAGAAAAAACCTTATAAGCCCTCTTCTGCAAATAATGTAATGGATTTGCAGATAAAGCATTTTACGTGGGGCATGTTGATATATATAATGTATGTAGAATTGTGTATTTAATTCTGAAATAAAATTAAGGACATATAATTTGAATAAATTTTAATATTAAAAAGTCATTTCGGAATTTGATTGTCCATCAGGCCAGGTTCATCAAGTTCAGTAGCTGGCAGTTGTGGTGGAGATGAGCCCGACACACGGTCGTCCCCGGGATGTCGCTTCCCCGAAGAGGGTGGGGGAGGGGGTGGAGGGCCCTCAACACCGCTGTCTCTGCAGCCCCCGCACACCCCTACAACCCCCAGTAATAATGGCTACGAGCGTGGAGGCGCTGACGAGGCTTGCGAAAGGAGGCAGTCAGTAGACCAGGGTGCAGAAGGTAATCTAGCAATCCATCAAATAAATGTTTTGAAAAACAAGCAAACGGCTCACCATGCCCAGGGTTGCCAACCCTCTGGGAATTCTGGGATTATCCCGGAAATACACAGTTTAAAAAAAAAAACTCAATTTCCGAATGCAGCTAAAATCTCCGGGAATCGATTGCTGTATGATGATAACTCTTAGTTTCAAAAAAGTTTGTGAAATTGTTGCGAGGAAAAAAAGGGTATACTTTTTTTTTAATTGTGAAGTTAAATGTGGGAAAGGAATAAAAAAATGTTGCATTCAATTTGTCTTTTTAATTTGTTTTTAGCCTAGTAAATTAACTTTAGTCAAAAAGACGTTCGGTTTTGTGCACACCATAAAAAAATACAATTTTAAGATAACATAGCTACATAGTTGTGACCTTGTTTTTCATATTAGTATTACCACATTCACAAAATTTTTGAAATCATGTTTTGTGAATACATATTATATCATCACTATTCAGTCAAGTTAGTAACCCTAAAAAAGTCAGTTTTGAGTTGAAATTCAAAGCATAAAATTATGTTGCTAGCAAAAGTCACCAACTCCAAAAAAATAAATTATTTGTAAGTGAAAAACAGTGGAGTAACTTTCAATAAAATCTCAACAAGCATAAACCACTAAAGGTAGATATAATTAAAGCAGATTCTTATCATTTTTAAAGTATGACTGTTTTCTTCCTGAAAACAAAATTTTGTTTGTATTTAGGTATTTTTATGATAAAACATGAAACAATAAACATGTTTTTTTTATGAAACATATTTTTAAGCAGAAAATTTCCTTTCTGTCACTAACACTTTTGGTTTGCATTGTCCAGATTATAAACAAACAAAAGTCACTAAACCAAATTTTGCCAAGAGGAAGAAGGTTTCTTCTAGATGTATGAATATGTATCTGAATGGAAAGTTACGAATGGAATTTATAAAAACACACGAAGAAATTGTGTTGTCTACATAAAACTTCCAAAACACAAAAATCTGATATTTTCTAGTTCTCCAAATTTTCCAATTGCGATTTCTCAAAATTGTGTTTTTAGGGTTAAGGACTTTTGCCTGAATGGCGACGATATATTCTCTTTTATTTGGCCAAAATACAATACAGACATAAACTTATTCAAGCCTAAGCAGTTGATACAAGGTCCTAGTAGACACGGTATACCATTTAGCTAAGGTGTGTTAAAGGAGATTAAGGACCGCTAGCTATCAATACAAACAACTTATTCCAGCCTAAGCAGTTGATACAAGGTCTCAGTAGACACGGTATACCATTTAGCTAAGGTGTGTTAAAGGAGATTAAGGACCGCTTGCTATTCTAAGCTATCAATACAAACAACTTATTCAAGCCTAAGCAGTTGATACAAGGTCCTAGTAGACATGGTATACTATTTGGCCAAGGTGTGTTAAAGGAGATTAAGGACCGCTTGCTATTCTCACCTATCAGTGAAAAGAAATACCGTGCACTCCAAGCAACCGAGGTAGAAGAAAAAAGAAACTGATGTTGGTTCTAAAGTTTTGTACACCAAATGCAGTATTGACATCCATATTTACTAAACATAAATGTGATAAGAAACATTTAAACCTGCTTTCTTCGGGTTTCTGACACTTCAAGTTGGTACTATAAATTTTCGAAAAATGAGATTTCTTCATAACTGGCATGAAATAATCCTTGTTTAAAAAGTAAACCATTCTTGAAGCGTTGATACTATTCACGATGCGTTATTTTACTAATAGCAGCCTCACCATAAGTATTCGAAAGCATTCAATGAGCCCTAGCCGCAGATTTCTTCATATTGAAGCAGATAATTAAAACTTCCCGCAAATGATGAGGATTAGGCTCGTAAACAGTCTTTTTCAATTGAGAATAACTCAATGATGCAGGCATAAATCAAATAATGTTTCTATAAGGTTGTGTTGACAGATGTCCAAGTTTATTGCATGACTCATATCATACAGATCTATTTAATTCGACCACTACTTACTGCTAAAGCCATCTACAGGAAAACAGTAGAAATAAAGTTGTACACCTAATATAATATTCAGCTTGTGGTTTTATTTGAATTGTTGATTTAGGATGAATTTTTAGCTTTAAAAGTAAAAGTATCTCACAACAAGTAAAATTTTAGTTACCAACTTATTGCAGAAATCTGAAGATATTATGTTCAATTTAGTTTTTGAATTATGATGAAAATTGTAGTACTATCAAAATATATTTAAAAATAGCTTTTGGCTTTGCGAAACAGTGCGGTTTAAAATATATTTTTAAAATATTCTTTAATACATTATTTTTGGAAAACTTTTTAGACTTACGAATCAAGATGGAGACCCAAGATTTCCCAGGCAGTGGTGTTGGTGGAGTTGGGCCTGGCGGTCCTTACAGTGCACCAACCACACCGCCTGCCCCTCCCCCAGAAGCCCCACCTGAGATTCCTCTGTGGCCTGCCAAGCACCTGACGGGGAGCAAATCTGGAGGAATAGCTACACCAGATGGTAAGAAGCCCTGGAACCACAAATAACGCTAATATGACAGTAATTCATTAAATATATAAAAGTTAAATCTTCTTAATAAGCTGTGAACTCCAGATCTATAATCTGGGGTTCAGTTTTCCATTTCATTATTATTTTCTTACTGTGTTAAATATATTTTTATCTTTTCATAAAATGTATATAAATTAAACTTAATGTTTGTATTTTTTATTCTAGACTAGTGTCAATTTTAGGTTTATTTCAATTATGTACATTCAAACTTATTGTCTAATCTAAATGCACACACTATAACCTAGTATTACTATGCTTAACCCAAACCCTGCGAGAACTATCTTTAGACAGTCTGAAAAATCGTGCCTAGTAAGCGGCAACTGTTTTTAGACATTTTTGACTTTACAGGCTGATACTTTGATAAGTGCACGATAGATGGCCAAAAAGTTTGTATCGAAATAATCCCTGAACATTTGTTGATGAGTGACATCTCTGAATAACTCCTAGGATTGTATATGTTTATATTATAAAAGATTTCAATCACAGCAGGCGAAAAAATGACCCAACAGTTTAAAATTCCCGCTCGGCAATGACCTCGAGCCATATCTCGAGTGTCGTATTTCATTTTCTCTATAGAATTGTGCGTTGATCGTGTTGTACTGAAAGTATGTAAGAATTGTATTTGTTATAATAATGACTTTAAGTAATAACTCACAACATATATTAATTACATTAAAAACCTCATTTTGTTTAGTTCGTGTTTTGTTTTACTAAAAATATACATTATTTAAAAAATAATAAGATAAAAAATAATCGTAATATCTCAATATGTCAAACCAATGTTAAAGTGATGGACAGATTTGTGAGGGACAGATTTTAAAGTAAACGAAAAGAGTATTTCATGTTGAAGACGATATTCAAAATATTGTTGTTTCCATGTATGCCACGGAAAACTTTGATATTAATCGATGATAAATTTACTTTTATTTTTTTATATGTAGAATCTTCAAATCATAAGTATAAGTGTAAGCATTTTTATTTTAACAATAAAAATAACATAAATATGAGTTTCGCTCCTCAAGCAACTTGAAATTTGAATAAACGCCATGTTAAAAAATAAATAAATAAAAATTAGACGAATAAACAAATGCATTCAATATATAATCTTAGAACGTAAACACTAATAATTACTGTGCTTAAGTGTCTCCGCACTGTGTTCCATCAACAGATTCATAAACACGAGTGAGTACCTATAGTATAATGCTAACGCTCTGTTCACAAATCGGTTAGAACACTTTTGTTTGAATGATTATTGATGTAATTTCTCTGTGTAAACATAAAAGCTTACTTCATTATTAAAGTTCAACTATTTGGAAAGATAACTAGACGTTAAATTATACGGAAAAATGCCTTTGTCTCTTATAACTAGACGATTTAAAAATCTCATCTGTGATTTTGAGGGCTTGAAAATATGACGCCGCGTACGGGTGTCGGCAAACGTAATCTATGCTTAGCTGTGAAAGAGTTAAGGAATACTTTGTATTTGTATCATTCTTGTTATGGGAGTGTCTTATTAGTGCATAGACTAAATAAAATTATTTTTAAAATCTAATGATCGTTTCTTTATATATTTTATAATCCTATTCTGTGGTTATTAGATTACTTAAAATGTAAGTGTTATTTTAAAAATAAATTGCACTTTTGATTAAGACTTGCTGACATAAATGTACACTGCTCTATAGGATGTGTTTTTCTTGGCGTTAGTAGCAATAAAATGTAAATCGCTACTAATAATACAAGTTAAACCGTAATAGAATTTAAGTATAATTGCAATGTACAATCAAAAATTAAAAAATGGTATTTTGCAGGTAAAAAACTGAAATGTCCTTTCTGCGAAAGGCTATATGGCTACGAGACCAACCTCCGTGCGCACATCCGACAGCGACATCAAGGCATCCGCGTACCGTGCCCCTTCTGCGCTCGGACCTTTACCCGCAATAACACGGTGAGGCGTCACATCGCGCGGGAGCACAAGCACGAAGCGGCCCTCAAGCAGTTCCAGCAGCATCATGGACCTCTCCCGAACCACGCGCAGTAGCCGCCCACTGCCGCGTCGCTTCTATGTACTTAATACTGATGTCGGCCCTTTCGCATTCTCCGATCCTCGAGATCGTCAAACCTCACCGTCTTACTGCTGTTAGTTCGGCTAATTCGAGAACGACTGTTTAGTTTACGTAACTGTCTCCTAGTCATTGACATAGTTCGGAATCGTTCGCTTATATAATATTTTTACGGAAAGGAGCTTGGCGCGATTTTATACTCTGAAAATTCTCTACACGTCTGGTTACTCGATAGCGAAAAACTGAAGAAATTGCGATGGGCTATTTCTTCAAGCTCATGCGGAAGATCGTTAAATAAATCAAAGTATCTGTCTGATAAAGTTTAACCTTAATCGAGAATGTCGATTGGTTCGAGTCATCCTAACGAAGGAGAGGCGTCTCGATCCACTTAGCGTAGTTAATTTGTTCGCGTAATAACATGCGAAAGTCACACAAACATCAAACCGTACAAAACAAGTAGTGGTCATTCATTTTGTCACAGGCAGATTGGGAATCTTCCTTTTTAGAACAAATTAATATTTTGCAGATTTCGGCCGGTTTATTTTGAATCACAAAGTGACATAACTGTGATCTGATATCTCGTTGTGAGTAGTGTTTAATAGTTATAAGCCACATGTGTTAATATGGCTCCTCGATTCACTCAACTCCAAACGAGATTGTGGTCTTCATAATTTTGGCTCCGCCTTCATATGTTTAATAATCTACTGTACCTTTAAAATTAATCAGCTTGAAACAGATATACCTCAAAGGATCTAATACAAATATTTATAGTTAATGTTAAGGAGAAATATTTAACAGATTTAAAACTTACTATACACAGAGCGTGAAGAAGTTAGTTTTAAGAAGAAAATACTTTGATATACATAGATACATAAAGGGCCATTATAAATGTACACTTATTATTAATTAATTGGATGTAATATCTATCACAGTCAGTGTTGTTGCGATTCCTTTGTGCGCTGTGTATTTTAAGGAGTTATTTCAATTGAATTTGTTATCGTAGGTTCACACAATGCATCCCGTGTTTTATGTTTTGTCCTGTTGACTGTGAGTTGATGGTTACCTCTATAAGCTACATGTTAGTATGTGAATGTGAAGGTTGATGCTGGTAAGAGAAAAGCATGCGAGGGAAGAGTGTGGCAGATGCGCAGGTTAGGTGTAAATATATGTGCGAGACTGCGTAGTGCCACGGGAGGTTCGGTTAGGACGTACCTGTCTGGAAATTATCTCTAACAGATAAAACTAAGGTCACTTTGACTCTGTATAGAGTACTATTTGTTTATTTTTTGTTTCAAATTGTGATTTAAGTTTTACTTAGTTCATTAATTTTGCAAAATGTATGCTTTTTATAAATTTACGAGGGAGGGTTGTACTTTTATATTGTTATTATATTTAGATAAAAATTGCATTAAATGTCTTTGATAAATATTAAGCGTAAGATGTATATTATTTTGTATATAATATTGAAACTGTTTTTATATTTTCCAGGCTGGTATAATAGTAAATTTAGTAGTGTAGGGATTTCCAGTTTTCACCTCTGTTAAATATGTAGATGGACAGTTTTATACCGTGGTATGTTAGGAAATGGTTGTACAAAGTACAATGAGATAGGCTATAGTTAGTTAGGTAATTGTTTAACAATGTCGGTGTGACTGGTAGATGGATGCGTGCACCCCTCCTCTGGCCATCCCGCCGCTTGGTACGCTGCGTAACCGCAACCCCAGCCCGCTGCACCGTGTGTGAGTAGATATAGACATCACCTCTGCTGGCGTGCATCATATTTACGGGTAGATGACTTGTCACACGCATCGCTGCAGACGGTGGTGGCAACTTAACATTGAATACCAAATGCTCCATGTGTAATTTTAAGCTCTCGGTCTGACGATATCCTTTCCCTAACTATGGATGCTAGTCATTGAAAGTGCAACAAGAAGTGTGTTTGTTACATTTTGGATGGCTGCAGACGCCCGCGGGAGTTCCTGTATTATATGTTTGGTCGTGCTCCTACTTTCCTTCGGGCGTCCACGATACTTTGTATCCAAAGTTCAAATTCAAAAAATGTTTTATCGCTTAAGTCACAACAACGGATCATGTTTATTTGTAGTTTTCTAGGGATTTAACCAATTGAGCGTGACTCCGCGGAGTTCCACGCACACACGCTAGTGCCAAAAGCCTTTATTAATTTATTATCATTTAATGTCTAATTTTCATATTGGACTCCGGTCATGCGCTGGAGACAGTGTGATCAGTTCTGCATGTGAGTGTGGCAACACGGAGATATTCCTGATATTTAGGGATATGTTGCATTTGCATGTAATGTATTTATTATTGTAAGTTTGTGTTGTTCCCAGTTTAATTATTGTGCACTGTTTGCCTTTTTCCGCCGTGCTAAGTATGCCCCCGCATACTGCCATTTTTGTTGTAAGATTCTCACTGTGTAATTCCCATCGGTTCTGATTGTACATTACTTAATAATTAAGTGCTGCCAGCATCCCCTCCGGAATCATCTGGAAGCATCTTCTTCCCGCATATCTAGTGACCTCGTAATATACAGTATTTAAATATTTATAGTACCCATTTACAGTACACCTTTCCTCGGAACTAAGGCAAACCAGTTATATTTTCATGACATTTATGTAATAATTTATTTATATCGACGTTGCAATATACCATAGTGGAGTTTTGTTAGTAATTATGTATTTTTCAATAGTACGGGTTATTTTAGTATACTGTTTACAAATATATAAATAAAATCATAATTTCACAAGAGATGTGTATATCGCAATAAATACAATAGCCAAATAATATTTATTTTCATAACTTTATTCATATTATCAGTACAGAGTCTATAACTAATCAAACAGGGTTTTTTAATCGTAAATATTTTATTTATCAGTGTTAGAGATTGTAGAAATTTTTGACCTTCTGAATTATGGTTTATCTAGGTTGAAAGCCCTAAATCTTTGGGTTTTTCATCTTTCGGGACAACATATTCACACAGACGAGTTGGAAACAGTAAGTGGTTGATTACCACAATTTGGTTCTCCGACCCGACTGTATGAGCTTGTTGTCACTTTCCAGTCAATAGAATAATAATTACCTGAAATACTTATTACTAGGGTCTGATTTGATATTGTTCATTTAAACAACAGGCCATTCAATTGCGGGTAACATTATAATGATTATTTCTATGTGTAAAGTACATAAGTTAGGCTGTGCATCAGCGAGTGCGCTATGAATGGTGTGTGAATGTAACCTTTTTAATTTAAATAATATGTATGTCGACAGTTAGGCACATTATGTTCAGTACTTTGGTTTATGCAAAGTATATTTTATTTCTTTACTAGGAGTTGATTATTCTGTTCAACAGAACAATAAAATTATATTATTTTAGCTTTCTCATAAATATGCAAGTGAATTTAAAATTCAGACAAGTTTTGTGATTTGTTTTAAGTAATCTTTAGTTGTTCCCTAATTCTCCCAATAATTGAATTAAATAATTGCAATATGATTGAAATTATTTAGGCATGATATTGATAAGAAAAAATATGATTTTATGTTGTTAAAAAGTTTTGATTCCAGTTTCATTATTTTTGGGTATGATTCTCAATACTAACAATAAATCGTAAATCATTTGTAGCATTGAGAAAATGCACCGCGAGAGGTGGAATTCAGTTACTTTATATTATGTTGGGTGACATAAGTTAATACTAGTTTATCAAACGGGTATGCATTATTGAGGTACATAATAGAACAACACTATTGTAACCGTCGGTTGGCTTACTGTTAAACCTCACTGGGTACTGTTGCTCCAACGCTTCAGGGTGATCAGTTATGTATAAATGTCTGTAAGTCTGTAATGTACATTTGTAATTAAGTGTTTTTTACCCGATCAATTGAATAATTTATGTATCTACTTAAATGTTGGTTATATGCTATTATAAAGGTTTAACAAAACTGAGATATCAAGATGTATCGGATGATAAGGGAATACAACACGAGTGTGATCTATGTACTGTAACTGAATCAGCCAATCCAGAAGGAAACGTTGGTGTATCTTATTGTAGATACATAAGGGTGTAAGGGATGCGCTGAGAAACCACCACCGTAGGAAGTGAGTGAAGATAATGTAAAACCAAGTGAATAGTTGTGTTTTGTAAGTAAGATGCCGCACCAGAGACGTGTGGTAAGCTCCACTTGTCCAGTGCCATAGCACTCCGCTCATATCTTATGCATTGCAGTCCGCTACTTTCATACAACACAGTATTTGCAATAGTGATTATACATTAAGGTCATTTCTCCCCATGAATGTGCTCAAAAGTTGGGGGAATTTGCGTAATTTAGTTATCGTTTTAGTGGTGTATTTATTGATTTGACAGGAGGGAAGCGACAACACTAAGCCAAAGATATCCGGGGTAGGTGACCCCACCCGTGTTGTCCTTTTCTCCTGGGCAGCCTCTCGCCACTGCCGTATCCTAACCTTATCTACCTCGTTATACCATCTTATTTTACAATACTCTAGTTTAAGTTTATTTTTATTTTTAGTAACACATCTTATCGATAGTACAAAAATGAGCTACCTCAGGTTTCAAATAATGAATGTATAGATTAAATTGGTGTTTTTTCATAACGTAACAGCGAAAATGTCGTTACTCTTATCACTGTAGGTAAAGAAGATAGCGCAACGGGTGTAGAGTGTATTATATTGACTCTCCCGGGGCGCCTATTTATTTTCTATGCAGATTTTATGTAACATTTATATGTAACTTAAGTACGAGAAGTGGCAGAAATGGGCATTTCTCATGCAATAATAATGTATGTCTTATAAACCAGTACAAAGGATGATGTAGATGTAGTCGAGCCGAGTAGCCACTGTATGGTTTTGAGTTTGAATCTCTGCAGCGTAGTTTATTGTTGTATTTTTGCGAGATCAAAGCTCCAAGGAGCTTGTTATAGCCGAGATTGTTGTATATCTCAGTGTCGGCATAATCTCTTACCGTTCTACCTCATTTTCTTTTAATTAAATTACATTAATGTTATGTTAAATGTAGGCAATGCATTATATATTTGTGGATTTTGGTTAGATGTTGAATAAAGTTCCTTTATGTTCATCCATATTTTGGCAGCAAAGTAATAATAAGACGCTTCACGTTGTAAGCTCACCACATGTCTCATGTTACTTTATAATAATCTTAAAGATAATACAAATTGGTACCTTCTTGGAAACTCTTGCTCTGCCAGGAGTCTAAACACCCAATATTTTATTTTATCTTCGTCGTTTACGTTGTATAGATGTTATTATGTTTTATGTTGGATATAAACGCAAATTAATATAATTGTTTGTTAGGAATTATCCAATTAAAAATTAACAAAATTATTCTTTTTGTTTTCTTTTATTTTTTTCCTTTATTTACCTATGATTTCACCCTCCTTTCCTCGGTTTATTGCTAGAGTTATTTATTGGTCTAAAGTAAATGAATATGATGTAAATCTATTGGTGTTTGATGTAACCGTGGAATAGTAGTAAATCAGGTAAACATACCTCGAGTGCAGTTTTCGTCGTAACGGAAGTGAAGCGCTGTAATAATATCGCAGGTGAGTGTCCACAATATGCTTGTTCCCTATTTTTTATTATGTTGCTGTCTTAACTCGTGTTGCGGTACTCTGAACAAGGGGTGCCATTTCATCTTTTGCCCGTCCAACTTAAATTAATTCCATTTTTAAATCAAAATTTAGAGTATCGGGCACTATATTTACAAATTTGATTAAGGCGTATTGCTGTTTGATGTAATAATGGGTAATAAGCGATCACCTGCACGATATGATTTTCTTAGCAACTGCACTTCTTTAATGTGTCGAGAGATAATAGGTGTATACATTAATATATTACAATAATCGATGTTACATAAGGCCACCCGCAGGGTGAGTGGCTACAAGCGGCCACTCAGAGTCGCACTGAGGCAGGCTGTCATTAATATGTGTATGTCTAATATTGCCGAAAGAGCATTTATGTCGTATATATAAAGAAACAAAATCAAAAGTACAAATTTGTTCAAAATTCTCGTTATACGTATAACTACCAGTACAAAATATTTGGATTTTCTAAGTAAATAAATGTTACTTAATGTAATTCCTGGTATAAATAAATGTTGTCTAAAGTTCACGTTAGTGTGGAGTATTTTGTCTATGAAGCGGAAGGGTAACGCGTCACTGTCAGTGGGGATGTAGTCTACCGAGGCTGAGCCTCGGAGACGAGTGTTAGTAGACCGCTAGTTCAGAGTTCTCTTCTATCCTTTACATTGGAGCGAGAGGTTCAATGTAGAATACCGGAAACTAATGTACAAACAAACCCCAAACACGGGGACGGTTCAAACAGCAACCGTATGATGTAAATTTTAAACCATCGGTTGTAAAACTAGTTAGGGTTTTATATGTAGGGTTATGAATGCGAAAATAGTAAAAGGCTTCACATTATTATAGTTTTACACGAAATATGGTCATCAGTGGTCTGTGTCCGTTAAAATATGTCTGTGATTTTTTCAATCAACCCTTATATTTATAATCCCCTAATTTAAGATAGCACAATTTGTGATTTTATATTAAGATTATTTGCTTTTCTAAATTGAAAATGAGGAGATACGATTATCACGTATTGTGCCGTGATAGAAAGAAGCATAGAACAGGAATGTTAGATCTGGGGGTGATGCGCCCGCGTGCATCGTTTCCCCGAAGTGTATAAATATTGGACTGTATTTATGGATTATTTGCACACAAAGTGAGTGTACTGAAAGCGTAGGATGTGATGTAACCTCTGTTATTTGACCATTACGATACCAATAGCCACTCGCAAGGAAATGTCTCTCTCTGGCTTGACCCATTATATAAGTTATATGATATATTTATTATATATATGTAATATTAACATTTTAAAGATATGTCGGACATGTGAAAAATCTGAAAAACCAATAAATCGAATTTGTTGCTAATACATGTGAGTGTTTTATTTGTTTTGTGTTTTATTTATATTTTTATAAGATGATTTCAAATACTCGGATACTTGAACTTTTCCATCTGTTCCACTGAAATGGTAGCTCGCCGGGATCCAAAAGAACGCTATGCTCTTAATCATTGCAACTAATAGTCATATTGCAATTTTGACTAGAGAGATGGGATGTGTGCAAAATTAATTGCAGACCCTCCCGAGTCTCGGTAAATATGACAGCATCGTTGCCATAACAGACGATGTCTATGGGTGTGGATTTATGTGAGCAAACGGATCTTCCATGTCAAATGATGGGTCAATTAAACACGGCCACAGTCATCTTAGGATGTTTAAAAAAAAATATATGGAAAAATTCAGACATGAAGATCAGCAGCAAAATTGAAATCTATAAAACTGTTGTGTTACTCATAATAATATAATGAGATTGAATTCAGAGCATAGACCACAATTATAAAAGAACACGCCTAGAGTGTCAGAAATGAAGACTCTTAGGAACATATCTGGTAACTGTCTCCGAGATAGTGTAAGAAATTAAAAGATAAGAGAAATATGCAAGATAGAAGATGTCTTCAGGTAGGGGAGGCAACAGAGAAGACATTGGTACACACATGTGAGGAGAATGGAGTCACCCAGAGTCTCTCACATTGCGTTGCACGGTTATCCCTAAGGTAGACGACTCTCGGACAGACCACCAAATAATGGATTGACAGCTGGGAATTGACCTCATGGTTAATCCCTCTTAAAAAATAGGCTACACGGCCTTCACTAAGAAGAAGAATTAAAATACTCCTTACATGATAGTGTAAGTATGAAGGTGTTACGTTTATTTTGGAAAAATATGTGGGCACAAAACCTATATGAATAAGCAGTACCTCCCTACAGATATTTCTATGCAAATAAGACAAACGAAATGTTGAATCTGGGAGAAACAAAGTAGATGAAATGAGTTTAAAAATATTACAACATTGAGTAAATTTTTTTTTTATATACCCAAAATACTGGCTTCTTGCGCAGAAGTTTCAGGTTTGATTCCTGGTAAACAACAGTTTGCCCACTACATACTGCACATCACACCTGAAGACATAAGTCTCCTTGGTGGTGCCCACCTACATGGAAAAGTTGCTCATTGCCAAACAAGAAAAGCTGCCCGAAGGAGCTCTCTGTAATCTGGTAGTCTTAGCATCTTTCTGCTGAAAGAAGGTAATCCTGAAGTATATATTATGCACTTCATTGGATTGAGAAAAGAGAGAAGTGAATTATTCACTGACTGGGATCAAATTGATTAAACATGATCAGTTCTCCGAAATGATTACAAAACATTTTAAAAGCTTTGCAAATATTTTTGGTAGCCACCAGATCTGTACGATACGACAGGACCTATTATAACAGGGCCACGGATAGTAGCGTAAAGCTTCATTCGGTAATCAAAGAGAGAGGGAAAGGGACAAGACCACAGAATGTGTTCAGGAGATTGATTAGGATGTCCGCAGCAGCACGCGTGGCTTGGGAATTAACAATATAAAAAAATATAAAAATTATCACAATATTTTGAGTCTGTCCAAATGTTTGTAGACAAAAGACTGGATTTCACCCCCTAGGGAGTCATTAAGATTAACGAATTACAAAAGGGATGGAGAACCTTTTAGAGAAGGGATATGGAAGTCTAGGCATTTACCTTTCATTGGCTGGTTTAAGTAGCCACTTTACACACTATGTTTGGACATCCATATTTCTTAAATTCTTTCATCTGTTGATTTTAGTCAAGTTAAAGAGCTGAAACTTTTATTGTTCTGAAGAGATTCATCTGATTAAATTATTGCACATACTAGGCAACGCCTGGAATCAATTTTCAAGTTTCCTTCTCTAAAATATTCTCCATCCCTGTTGTTACTTGTCAAATAATTTATCATTAAATTTACCATGATTTGATAAACACTGCATAGACTAGTGATCGGGGATAATCCAAGAAGATTTTAAGCGCTTACGGATTGAAGGAAAAGTAACCCTCCCTGAACCCGTCACAATAGATCTTCACAGGTCGCAGTGACGTCAGGAGTTTGCATAGCTCTGACCCCCACCTATAAGAATAAGAACCCTCCCTGAAGGGTAAGATTCCCATCGCGATTGCCAAGCGTCAAGAAGAGCATTTAAAGACATTTTTTTATATCCGATTGAGATATTCCTTCAGTTGAGAGTAGACGGACGCCATCAATACCAGAGGAACGCTTTCTTTTATAGTAGAAATTCGCGGATCGTCGCTGGACCTCCAGATCCAAAGGGGATAAGCCCGTTAGAACCGGGAGCACACCTGTCGAGCATGTCTTATATGCTCGAGTAAGAGCCATGAGAGGTTGCCTTTGTCCGCTTACAATAATTCGCCTTAAATATTGCAACTTACATTGATGCCCAACAGCCAGCTGCATAGCACACGATGCCTGAGAAAATGGATTCATTATAGACTGTTGAAGTTTTAAAAGACAACCTCTGGCCAAACGCGCAACTTTATGGAAAGCTATTTTTCCCGAATTCGCAGCTCTCCTAGCATGGGAAGTATAAGATAAATTTATTTCAAGAACTACACCAATGTTTGAAACCAAATTTGAAGCTCGAATAAAAGTGCCCAGGAATTTGATAAAACGTGGACACACAAGATTGCCTTTTAATAGTAAAAATTGGGTTTTTTGAGGAGCACAATTGAATTTGTTTTGAATACCGGAATCAGCTACTTTATTCAATGCATTAACTGCGTCACCCTCCAGGGATCTGCGGCTATTACCCCTAATCAAAATACAATCATCATTGGCGAAAGCCTGAATCATACATGAAAAAAGAAATGGAACTTCGAGAAAATCATCGAACAATACATTCCACAAAAGTGGTTCCAAAACAGAGCCTCGAGGACAGCCACATGAAACCTCGCGTGACAAAAGTGTACTGCCACCGGGATACACAACGTTTCGATTTAAAAAATAGCTTATTATATTTTTAAATAAATTCGCAGGCATTTGTCGAAGTCGTAGCTTGGAAAAAATCATTGGCCACTAACCATGATCGAAGGCACCTGAGATATCAAGTAATATCATTATATTTATGGTTTGTATTTATAACAAAATCGCTTATCGAAATTAAAGCATTTTTGGTAAAAATATTGGACCTAAACCCAAAATGCTTAGCCTTTATCGGTTGAGTTACATTTAAGTAAGACTCAAGTCTTTTACTACATTAATCGTTCTAGTGATTGATGATTGATCGGTCCATACGCTTTATTATTTATTTATTTATTTACACCTTTTATTAAAAATACAATTTTACGTTTACTTTGCCCAGCTAACAAGGGTACATACCCCGTTCCAAGCTAGGCAATTACATTCTAATATGTGATAATAGTTAACAAATTAATAGAGGGCACAGAGAAATAAAATATAAGCTTACTCGTATACACATTAAAAAAATAAACATACACACATACACATATATACACACATATACACACATATATACACATGTACATACACACACATGTACACACACACACACGTACATACACCCATGCGCATACACATACATACATTCATAAAACATAGTCAATTTATTTATAATGCGAAACTTCATGGTTACCATCTGCTAATATATTTTTTAAAATTATTCTTTATTTTCATATTTTATTTTCAACATCCAGTAAGAATCTCCAATCCGTGGCATGCATATTATTTATTAGGATTTGTACTTGGCAGGAATAATTGTTATCAATCCCGTTTTCCAGCAATCTGGTAACACACCTTCGAAAAGGAAAATATTAAATGTGGTAAGCAGTTCAAAATACCAGCACCTTGGTAAACAACAGTAATAACTAGGTTTAGTACTTTACAATGAATTTTTGATAAAAGGGTTTTTGTATACAGCAATAAAGTTCTACAATTCACTTTCTAATTACTTAAAAGCTTTATAAAACATACGAGTATACGCACTTAAAAAACATGTGACGAGTGATGTTATTTTATCGACTTTTATTAGCGTCATGATTCATGATATCATGATACATTATATCTCCTCATACCAGCACTTTTGCTGATTGGGAATATTTAGTACAAATAAAATATGTAATGAAAGAAAGTTCTGAAGACAAAAGGGATTTAAAAAAAAAAAAAGAATTTTTACTATTTACATAAATATTTTAATTTTCAGACCATATTAAAAAATTGCCATAACCATAGATTGCCTCTAACCCACTTATTAATTTACTTAGTTTAAATGTTTTCGCCACTTAATACGTTCGTATAATGTTGAATCATTTAACACGTGTCTAAATAAAGAAATATCTTATTGTTGCCTAATTCAGAGTTGCCCGAAGTTATTTTTTAAGCTGCCAATTTTGTTACCTGATTTTTTTATAAATTGTTTCATATAGGAGCTAGGACCATTCAAAAACCCATAAACGCTCTTAGTTTTATCTGCCGTCTTCGGACGTACGGTAGGTATATATTCGAAAGTATGGAAGATTGAAATATATTTGTTTATTTAAAAATGTTTTTTTTTTTAATATTTTTTTTTACATATATTTGGACCCCTGTATTTAGTAGTCTTACGTGTCATGTACAAGGCTAAGGTACTCGGAAAAAATCATTTTTGTTTGTCTTGGAAATGGGATGTTCGATCACTGATTTTGGTTTATTACCTTTATGAGTCCAATCACCACTGTTGTAAAGTTCAAGAACAATGGCGCGTGATAACTACTTTTAACTACAGTGTGGATATCTGTTAAGGATATTCCATCTTTCCTGCATTCTGCTTCAAGATTATGGCGTTGCAAACTGAAAAATGGGCACTGAAATAACAGATGTTCGATACTCTGCGAAGAAATATCATCGCATGGACAATAGTCATCATTCCTTAATTTAAACCTATATAGATAACTTCTCATAGCTCCGTGTCCGGTAAAAATTTGGGTCTTTTCGAAAGTACTTTGGTGATGATGATAAAAGTTTGCTGCATCATAAATGTATTGTTTTATATCAGAAATGGTCTTAAATATATTTCTTATAATAAAGATTAATGGAGTTTAAATTTTTAATAATGTTTTTGATCCAATTTCGAGAAATCATTTCGACAACGCATGATTTAAAAATTAAAAAACAGACAACATTAAATAAAAGATATTTCAATCGGAACCATTCTCAATTCATTCCGGAGTACCACAAGGGTCAAACCTTGGTCTAATCCTTTTAATATATCCATTTTCATAAATGATATCGCGAAGGTAATCAACTTCTGATGATTTCTTTTATTTGCCGATGATTTGAAATTATGATTTGAGATAGAAAACCCAGTCGACTGTTTGCGCCTACAGTCCGATATGAACAATATTCTTGACTGAAGTACTATCAACAAAATGTATTTCAATATGCGTTATTTTATCTTTCACTAGAGCATTGCGAAATGTATTTCAAAGATAGATAATGGATGACCGCCAACTCATGCGTGTTTCGACAATTAAGGATCTTGGGGCTATCTATGAAAGTAGGTGTACTTTTCATGCTCACGTAGAGAGAACATGTGACCGTGCACTGAATATGCTGGGTTTTATTCTCCAAACTCGCAGGGTTCTCGATGATCCCCGTACACTCAGAATCCTGTACAATTCGTTGGTTCGGACCAGGCTTGAAAGTGCTTCAGTGATATGGAGTCCGCACGAGACGATATATTCCCTCATGTTGGAGAGGGTCCATAAAAAAATCTGAGTTGTCTCGACATGAGGGAGTATCGTAGTTATCTGTGCCTCTATCCCTAGTTTGCAACTTAGATGGGAGGGGTTCACAGTGATCCATTTTTTCTAACTGGTAGGAGGTATTATCAATAACTCAGCCATTTTAGAGAGTATCAATTTTAGGGTTCCTGATGGTTATCTTCGACAGCATCAACACAGACTGTTTTACCTCCCGGTTTTCAGAAATGCCTCTTTTATGCCGATTGAAGGATCAGTCAGGCAACCGAACACTATTACTTTGGAGATCAACATCTTTCACATCAGTGAAACTATGTTTAAGAGGCAAATAATCTTGTTTTTGGAGTATTATACCCTCATAATGTCAAATCATTGCTCAAGGGTTCTTTGTGCGATATGTTGTCCCAATATAACGCCTTATATATTTTGTTATTTGTAATGTTACATAACATGTTTAATCAAGTGTTACCGACGAAGATAGAAGATAATTTTTATACAAATATTCACAGATTCGTTTCGAAAAAATGCGGTCGGGAAACGCTGCAAATTAATGTAGTGCCCTGTACGCCAATTTGTTCAGATAAGGAAATGAAGATCATGATAATTTATATACCTATATAGTGACACAAAGGCATAATATTTCAAATATCCCACCCATGCCATCCCAACGTTTGGTAGGTAAGAGTATTTTTATAGAAAAATAAATCACAATCTTTTTGTCTTTTAATACCGCACCTACAGTAATCTCTCTACCAATATTGTCTAATTGGGAATCACTGGCGTAATTAATTCGTCTTATAAAATAGATTTACGTGATCAAAATAATACAGTTACATTATGTAGCTAGCTATTCATTATAAACCGGCTACTAACGCAACGCAACGCAACGTTTCAAAATTTTCGCAGGGGCCGGGCGTGCTCATTATTAATTTAAGTATTAAAATCAATTATCGCCTTAAAATTAACCCATTTTAAGCAAAAGACAGCAACAATTATAATGCTAAGTTTATTTATAAATATGACTTCTTTAAATTTCGTCTCCGAAATTGGCGAGGAATTTATTGTTAATCTGAAAATAGACATCGGACGCTACCTAGATAAAAATAATAAAACTGCTAAACTGTAAACATGGTTAACCCATATCGTAAGAAAATATGAACGACTTTCGAACTTTTCGATTCACTGTTTTCTGTTATCTATTCTTAACGTCGACAATTTATGAAGTAAGCAAACGTCCAGAATCAGCAGACAAAAGTTAATATGTGAAGATACTGGAAGAAATCACACAAACAAATGACCTTTTGCATTATTCGTGTGAAACAGAAATATCAGACGGGCCTCCGATTAAAATAATAAAAATATTCAACAATTTTTGAGTATGTCCAAATGCTTGCAGACTGGCTGGATTTCCTCCCTAGGGAGTTGTTTATATTTAAATAAAGTGGCCACTTAAACCAGCCAATGACAGGTCATAAGCTCTGTAAATGCCTAGACTTCCATATTCCATTCTCAAAAATGGTTTCCCTCTCTGTTGAAATAAATTTAAATATGAACAACTCCCTAGGGAGGAAATTCAGCCAGTCTGCAAGCATTTGGGCATACTCAAACATTGTTGAATTACTACCTGGTAAAAGAAAAAGTATAAAATTGGAAAATTGTTTTCTGGCGTTGCCTAGTAGATGATCTGGTTCAGCCGGATGAATCTCACTTACGTGATAAAGGTTTCTGCTCCTTTATCTCACAAAAGTCAACAGATGGAAGAGTTGAGGAAATGTGGATGTTCAAACATGGGCAGAATGGTGAATGTTACACAGTGTGTAAAGTGGCCACTTAAACCAGCCAATGACAGGTCATAAGCCCTGTAAATGCCTAGACCTCCATATTCCCTTCTCAAAAATGGTTTCCTTCTCTGTTGAAATAAGTTTAAATAAAAATATTGATTAACAATTAAAATATTTTTAAAAAATGATCTTAAACATTGAAACGTTCACATCGTGGTATAACCTATTATTTCGTTTTGGTAAATGAGAATCATTCGCTCTTGGCGTTATGTCAGTATTATAAAATTTTAGGTTCAATAGATGACTTCCTAAAAGTATAATGCTTATTTGATGTGTTTTTTTAAATTTTGTTAAAGTCATTCTTTATGTCATTTATAGATTCGGGTGCAAGACAGGTACTCTTTCATAAAAAAATATTATTTGCACTACACATACAAAGAGGCCCATAACAGTGGTTAGTTATTCTACAAAACACCAAGACCCGGAGCCCCTCGGGGTAGCTGTATAGTGTAATATTCCAATGCAATATTCTATGTTATGTAACAAGCTACAAAAATTGGCTTGGTGGGATTTTAGTTTTAGTAAAAATATAACAAGTGAAATTTTTTTAAATTGTAAAAATGTATAATTATGCTATTAAATCAAATAAAAAAAAAATAAAAAATAAAAAATGCCCAAGTAAGGAAAAGGAGAAGCTGAAAAACGAATTTTCATATTATTTACATAAATACCTGAAATTAATAGCAAGAGAGATTTAGCAGATAGATCGAAACAATATAAGCAAAATTCTTAATAATGAGGAAGTTTAGTGCTACGACAATTTGGATATAAAAAATGTTTTCTCGAATGTGTATAACTTTTTTTAATTAACTACTTTGAACGACGTCACTAGTTGTCTTAAATCAACAATAATAAGAGTGTTGTGATAGATTTCCGGTTACCGATAAGCCAACTCACCAATCAGGACAACTCGCGGAAAAGAACTTGTGACGTCAATAAAAATGATATTTAAGATGAAAAATAATAAAATAAAGACAAATATTCAATTTAATTTTAACTACAACATACATTAAATAAATACAAGAGTATAAAATAATTTAACTTGCGAAGAACCTAGGACCAACAGAAAAAGAAACAGTTTTTTGTATACAGCAATATATTTTTACAATTCACTTTCTAATGACATAAAAAATATACAAAACATATACGCACTTAAAAAACACCTAAAGAAAACAGTTTTTACAGCCCGTGTGACGAGTGATATGCGATGTTATTTTATCGACTTTTTATTCAAACTATTGTGTTATATTATAATATCCCCTCATACCAGCACTTTTTCTGATTGGGAATATTTCGCACAAATAAAATATGTAATGTAATATGTAAAATTTATGAACCTTGTATTTTGTCATAAATAAATAAATAAATAAAAAAAATGTACAATGACTAATAATAGTTACTTTAGATGCTATTAACAGTTAGTAGATTTAACAAATTGCATTGAGCAGTTTTTAACACATTTTCACCCTTACACGCAGCAAATTTAGATTTTTTTTTATAACACGAAGGTGAGATGATTCAATCGTAGGTGGCAGTCTATAGACTATGAAATATTATGGTGTTAACAATTTTTTTAATAAATGCTTTACAAATGTATTTATGTCATTTAGGTTGGGAATCCGACCCGAGAACTCTTGCGTGGTAGGCAAACGCGCCGATCGCTCGACCTCGAGGCGGACAGCACATAGCGCATATTTAACTGTTTAAATGTCTCCATAAGAATACAATTAGTAGCTTGTCAATGTCGCTCGGCTGTTAGTTCCAAGTTCCGAGTCAAAACAAAACAAAGCAACAAATACGGCCATTGCATATTTCCACCCGCGCCGCGCCAGTGCGGTATAATGAAAGGCCGGGTGTAAGAACTAAGATCACGTCCATTATATATTATACGTATCATGTACAAGTGCCCTTTACACCGGACTTGTTTGACGGCCAAGTACGGGAGGCGGAGGAAGAAAATAAGAGCGAATTATAAATACCGCGATGAACTTTCAGTTTGTCGGAATTTTAATAGCTTGCTCATGTTCAGGAACTTTGGATATGTCCATTGTCCATGGGTTAGCGTAATTTATTATACGGTAATAATTAAATGTGTTTTTACCGGTAAAAAGATAACGATTATTTATTTGTATACATATTTATTGTTTTGAATAGATCGATGGGTCATAATCCCAGTAAATGCCTAGATTTTATAAAGACATGTATTGACATTTGGAGAGCATTTCTGTATTATTGAAAAAAAAAATCGTGTTGGAAAAATGAAGTGAGCGAATTTCGGGCATTGGCGTCATTTAATTATAAATACACTTTATTTTAATCGGTCAGTTTGTTGGATCCACGTATTTACATTAATGCATTAGTTTTGTGACTTGACATATTTCTACATATAACAAAATGCAAACCTTATTACTCCAAACAAATCAGACATCAGAGTACAAATGACAAATGATTTAATATTAATTTTATTTACCGATCACTAACAATTATTAATAATAATGTGTTGATCTAAGCATAGGTACATCATGATTAATTTTAAATAGAAATACGTCAAATATTCATGCACATTAATAATTTAAATGAAATATCTGCAAATAAAACTATAAGTACTAAATGTACTATGAAAAATATTGGAATTTTACCTTCCGCATGCCTGCCAAATAATAATTTTGAAAAATTAACGCTGACTCAATTAGTATAAAACACTTAAATTAATTAGGAAGGTACGTCCATATAGCTGAATAAAAAATACATACCTGGTTGCAGATTTATTGGCAAATAAAACTAGATCTGAACAAATGATAAAAATAATTATTAGAAGCAGCTATGGACAAAAACAAACTAACATATGTTAAAAAAATACTGATTAACACGTTGATCGCCGTGTCAGCCACCGGTGACCGACACGGCCCAATTGGAATACCTCGCCCTCATCTTCTCAAAAATCTCCTCAAAAATACCTCATTACAAATTAAATAATTGTTTTTCGATCTTATATCAAATTAAAAACCTAAAAAGGTAAAAACATTTTTTGACATTTTACGAAAATCTTATTGGCGATCAGTGTGTTAAATCTTTATTAAATTTAAACACATTAAAATGCATAATTTTATGATGACGCCATGTGATACTAAGATATTTGATATAAAAAGATTCAACATATATGTTGACGATATTGAACATGTTTTCGGGTAAGTAAATAATAATTTTGAATACGGTAGTATTAATCTCAGGTTTAAAAAAGCTTAGCTAGTTTTGTTAGCCTAATACATGTTCAATAATAATATTCAGCTTAAAAACGAAATTCCTCACACTCAATCAATATATTTGGAATTCAATTTTATTAAATTGAATTTTATTGCAAATATGCTTTAAACAAGCTTTTGGCCTATTTAACATTTTTAATTTTTGTTTTGTGATTATTGGTGTTCGCATATAATGAAGAAGTTCAGTGGTTTTTCGTATTGTTTTATTTGTTAATAGATTATAAAACTAGGCCATTAAAAAAAAAGTGTACATATACTTGTCGTATTATCAGCTTTAAGATTTTTTAAAGTTTTGTATTTCTGAAATTACCCCACATGAGACTGTTATGTGCCAATGCAGTGTAGCACACAGAGAATAAATATTCGAAGTCCAACAGATCAATTAACTTCTTAAGAAGACACAAAGATGATGTTGTATATTAATTTAATTATTAAAAAGACATTACAAGAAGCCATTATTTTGTTACACTTCTAACGAAAGATACCGTGTATATTAAAACTAAGTATTACGCCAGAGCGACGTAGTAACCACGAGAGATTACATTTCTAATTCCTCCTTCAAAGGACTGAGTATGGATTTATATAATGCAAACGTTGGTCTTTTGGAGGGATAGGTTTGATAAAAAAAAATAGGGGTTATTTATTCTTCCCACGCTACATCCTGAGATTTACGCAAAATAATATTTCTCTTAATAATATTCTCGATATTACTATTAATTTTCGGGGACTTGAAAAAAAAACTCTGAAATTTAAATACTGTAAAAATGTCTGATTTACTCACTCTAATCCTTGATGCATTTTTGAGCAGCGCCAACGTGATGCTGGTACAGGTCCAACGATATTTAGTTTTATGTCACATAAAAGCGGTAGACATATTAAAACGTGCAGGTATGCGTGTAGGCATTGGAATAGTAAAATCAATTTTGATTTGTTCGGATTATAATTTGATGAACTTACTTTATAATCTCTGATTATCGATACAATTGTGTGTCAAATGTGGTAGCGGGACGATTTGTCAGAAAAGTGAAAAAAAACAAATGAAAGTCGAATGTTGTACATAGAACGTTCCAGAATTTAGGCTGTTGAATTTTTTCATTGGCAGCTATGAGTGCACTGTGAATAGACAAACAGATTCAACAAAATAAATATTTTTTTTATTAAATAATTCTGGAGAATTTACATGATTTGTGACAATTTAATAAATATACGGTACCTAATGTGAAAGTGCTTAAAATAACGAAAGATGAATAAAGTTTCAATGAAGTTTTAAAAGTGTGAAGAGGCTGAACAATTGCAACCAAACTATTTTTTATCTCGGGAGCTCGGGACTAATTCCATCTGCGCCCGGCGCGGCGCTTTCCCATTCTTCAGGCATTTTAGCAACTTGATGATTTCATCAGTGGTTGGAGAATGGTTAAGGATATTGGTAGCTCTAAAGATATTTTTTCGAACAGCCTCTTTCGAAATATAGAATAGGTCCAAGGAAGCGGGCGATTAAGGACCCCGCAGAAATGATTCTTCCAGATGTCACGCACTCGCTCCATATCAGACTCAACCACCCCACTGGGATTGCGAACAGGACCCGGGGACGGTGTTCTCTTGCCACATATTTGGTGAGTGATTCTGAATAGTGTTTTGAAGTCATTTCTATAAGATACTCCTTCTGCTGCATTTATTTGCGAATCCAGGAAGCGACGTTTGTCCGTGCGAGCAAATCTCTTGACAATTTTGTCTTGGTATCGGTAGCTGTTTCTAACAACAACAATTTGATCATGGTCTGTTTTACTGTCTCTCAATATTTTCTCTCTAGAAAAGTTTTTACGGACAACATAATTGAGGTCTTGAGAGTTTCCCACTGACTCTTAAAGAAGTCCGTTGGAGGTAAGGAGTTGTGACCACCATTTGTGTTTTCTAGATTTGCTCTAACATAACTGTTAAAATAAATGCATTCTCCAACAGAGCAATGACATTACTTCAACCTTTGCGTGTTGCTTCATTGACTACGAGAAATAATTTGATAGTCCGCATCAACCATCTCTTTGAAAAATTCTCGATGCGTATGGTATTCCTCCCAAAACTATTGATTTTATTAAAGCGTTCCACATATACAGCAATTGTCGTGTAAGAATCAGCAGTTCTTTGACTGATTGGTTCGGAGTTTCCACTGGAGTGAGGCAAGGCTGCGTTCTTGCAATGCTATTATTCATTATACTGATGGATTTCATCTTATGCAAATGAATTCTACCTGATCGAGGCAAGAAAATGAACACCCCTGAAGTCTGTTGGGGATTTTCAGGAAATTATTGACAAACTACAGGAAAACTCTACTCGTCTGGGTCCTTAAATTAATACCAAAAGTACTCAGATTGTGTGAAACAAATCTTGTCTTGACCCTGCTCAGCCTTTCTTATAAAATAGACAGAGGAAGCACGCACAAAAAGCTCGAAACCCGCCTAGGAATTGTTGGAGAAACTTTTAACATGATGCGTGTTGACTGAAATGCCAATTATTCAACTTTTGTAAAATGCCAGTACAGTATAATGGGCGCAAACTTTAGCACCTTACTAAAGCTCAGAACACCAAACTTCTTAGTTTTGAGAGCTTGGACACGCGGCATGCCTCAGGAGAACCTAAACCCATGTTGCCTCTTTTATAAACCTGCGGGCTCATGCCGTCCTGAAAGGCGATCTTTCGACTTTATTCGGCAGAACTAAGGGGCGCTGAATTGATGTGGCAGAAGGCGAGAGTGCTCGCTAGTGATAGGGTCTCCTGGAGGTAACTGGTGATGTCCACATAGTCCACTTAGGAGTGGATGTGGAAAAGAACATGAAGAAGAAGAATACGTTTTTAGGCAATTTTAATATTGATGTGTGTAAGAGTAAAGTGTGTTATTGTTGATTGACTTGAAGAAGTATGGAATAAGTGTATTACTTGAATTAGTAATTAATTAATGTGGCTTTATAAATAAAAGATTTTAAAATATATATTACCAGGCGGTAATAACATCGAAAATCAGTGCTTTAAACACGGTGTGAACAATTTGTACCTTTTATATACATTTTGAAAGACTTTTTATAAATCAACCACCGCCCTCCAAGATAGCCTCAACGCCCCCTAATTTTCTATGGGCTTTCTACCGCCCCCCTGAAGGCCTTCAGCGCCAACAAAAGGGTGTTATCGCCCACCTTGAGAAATATTGATTATAAAGAACACCATCAGGTAGAGTCTGCAAGCCGGTGAAATCCGAAATTGATTCATTCGTCTCGTTGCAAGAAGTTTCCCGTAAAGTACACAGTTCGTGCAGTATCGAGCGTACCTACATAAATAGTCATAATATATGCAAGTTATTCAGTTTTATCAAGCCTTATTTTCCACACAGAGGCTTATATTGCATACTAAATGAAATTTTAATCGGCAAGTATTTAGGGAGGACGGGAAGTGTGTCACATAAATTTACGAAACTTTATTTCAACAAAGTTATTTTCTTTTCTTAGAATTATTTCGTTATTTTTATCATTCTAAATAATTTATGTGTACTGCATCTTTGTTAACCAATACATTACTTTTATGACTCTTGAAATATATAACTTGGTTCTGAAGTTGTGTAATTGTGTAAAGAAATGGATTTAGAAAAATTAATTGTGTTTTAAAATCAATACGGATATCGTGGAGAAATGTTTTCATACATAACTTTAAAAAAGAAATAATTGAAAAATTAGTCCCTACAAAAATGCGACATGTTTGGCCTTTATAATTGTGACGTCAAGATTCATGACGATATTTAAAAAAAATTTAAACGGTAACAAACGAAATTCGAATTTTACACGAATCCTGACGTGGCGAGGCCAATGCAATGTACCGTTTTCGCCGGAATTCAAAACTTAAAATTTAAAATAATTTTTTGGAGTAGTACAGAGCGGTTGAATCTTAATGGCCTTTGTTTGTGTGTGAGTGACATGAATTTTTTAAATAAAATATTATGAATTGACTAATCTACTCATTCTGGACATTGGGGCATAAAAACCAAAGTTGCTCTTAGAAGATTTTATAAATACCAGATTTTGACTTCTGGTGACACGGTTGGGAACATGAAAAGAAATTGATTGCAACAGAGATGGGACATCACTTAAAGCATTAAGTATTTTGAAAATGCATATAAGGTCCATCTCAGTTCTACGTCTCTCCAATAAAGAAAGATTAAGAGATTGCTCTATTTCAAAATATGAATAATTACCCCTTTGTAATCCGAGCAACCATGCCACTTTTCTTAGAAAACGGTGTCGGACAGACTCGATATGGTCAATATGAGTCCTGTAGAATGGAGCCCAAATAGGAGAAGCGTATTCTAGATGGGGTCGAACTAGTGAACAATAAAGAGTTTTTATGGTATTAATATTTTTGAAGTCCGCCGTCACTCTATTGATAAAACCGAGAAGTTTGAGAGATTTGTTTACAATATTATCAATGTGTTCACGATAGGAGAGTTTACTATCTAAAGTAATGCCAAGATCCTTTATTGACGAAACCATTGAAAGGGAAGTATTTTTTATTTTGTAGTTGAATTGTATAGGTTTTTTTCGTCGCGAGAAAGATGTTATTTTACATTTGTCAATGTTAAGTTGAAGACAATTGATGTCGCACCATTGATTAAAACAATTAATATCATTACAATATTTGAGTTTGTCCAAATGTTCGTAGACAAAAGACTGGATTTCACCCCCTCGGGAGTCATTAAGATTAACAAAGGTCATAAGCCCTGTAAATGCCTAGACTTCTATATTCCTTTATTTAAGGTATTCTCCATCCCTGTTGTAATTTGTTAAAATTAATATCATGTTGAAAAAGAAAACAATTATTGGGAGATTCATTCAGTTTAAGTACCTTGTTGTCATCAGTACCTTGTTGATGCCCCTGAAATTTTGCAAAAGATTCTTTTTAACGTTCCCACCCGTAGACTAAGAAATAATGAAATGCTTTTCCTCGGTCACTACAGGACCAATTATGGTGCACAGTCGCCTTTGCCCAGAATGATCAGGCGGGTGAACGATCATCAAGATCTTGATTATTATGGTGTAAGGATGTCTTTCTTTACAAATCAGCTAAAGAATCTGTATAGTTAGCCTATGCTTTTTACTTAATCTAAAAAATCTATCATCTGTCTTTGCTGCTTATTTCTGTTCCTTATATTTTTTTATTCCTTTGTAAAAATTTCTTTTAATTGTAATGTTTATAATGGACTTTGTCCGTAAATAAATAAATAAATAAATAAATAAATAAATAAATCAGCAAAAAGCCAGAATTTTGTATTTTGTAAAACATTGATAATATCATTTATAAAAAATATTAAATAATAATGGAGCAAGGTGGGCTCCTTGAGGTACTCCAAAAGTAACAGTGATTGGAGAAGACAAGGAATTATTAATTTGAATCAACTGTTTTCTTTCACTTAGGTAAGATCTGAAAAATGATAATAAAGGATCTCTTATACCAATGGCTTGTAATTTAGCCAGAAGAATTGTGTGATTGACTTTATCGAAAGCTTTAGAAAAGTCTGTATAAAGCACATCAGCCTGAAGATTGTCTTTGAGAGCACAAGTAATAGCAGTAGTATAATGTAGTGGATTTGGCAGCTCGAAATCCATGTTGTTGATCGATCAACACATTTTTGAATACAGGTGTTATTTTTTTTTGTCATAATATATTCAAATATTATTTCTTATATTTATTTATTTAATTGACGGACTTATGCAGTCCATTCTAACGATGGTAAATACAATTTCTCATAATAAATACACGTACTAATAAAATAAAACACAACTAAATAAAATTAAAGCTAGGACAAAAAAAAAAATTACTCCCCCAAGACAAGATCCGGTCTATCATAGTGATTTTTTAAATCTATAATGACTTACACCAAAAAAGTCCAGATCTTGTTTTCAGTTTACAATACGACACAATCGGGACATTGGTGCATTCAAGCTATAGTTTGTGTTGTGTTGATCAAGAATCAGCTTATTACTTTTTTAGCAACCGGCAGATTGGAACATTGAATGCCACTTGTTCCAGTAACGATGGTACATCAATTAAGCTATTTAGCAAATTAAACATAAAATGGAGTCAATATTATTTCTACGTTTTTGTAGACGCAAGAATAATTATAGAAAATGGTAAGTGAAAATTCCCGATGGAAGTTCATTGTAATTCATTATAGAAATAAAAGACGAGTGATCCTTTAATCCACACATTTGTGCCTTACATAAAATTATTTTATGACTTCTCCTTTTTTCTAAATGATATCCTGATTTTGACCTTTTCTCTGGTATTATGATCATGTTCATGTTGGCATTAGTATATATTTTTTTTAAATTCTGCGTTTTTTCAGAATTAATAATATTATACACAAAGATTATACTCGGTTCACCGACATACATAAACATATATGTTACCTAGGGTTATTAAACATTTGAAAGCTTAGTTAATTGTGTAAATAATAATATGAAAAGGTACATACATATAAATTATGTAGGTAATGTCCTAATAAAATAGGGAATACCTAATGTTACGATATATTACCATTGTGCTGGTTCTTCGAACGTACGTGCCTGATATTGCCTAATAATACCTGACTTCTGATGCAAAGACATAAGATTATGGCTATAGCATTGTGGATCGTGGTAGGCGGTCCAAGTATCGCGGCCAGTAAGTAGTAATGAAAATTAATAAGATTTAAAAATTTATTAGCATGTTAATAACAAAAGCTTATTAGTTTAATTATATTACTAAATGCTAATGCAAATGCTATCGGACTTTCGATTTACTAACAAGCCAATGAACTAACATACCCTATCGCCGTCAGAATCGAGAAAATTTGATTGAGGGTGACAGATGAATTGACTGTGTATACTTAGGTTGCTCTGACGGTGTTAAGGGCATTAAAAGCAGTAAATGTAAATCCAAAAAATAAAAAAACGCGAATCTTTTGGTAAACAAAGAGTTTTTTTGAAAAAAAAAATATTCCGCTTACTACAGCTAAAAAAAAAGTTTTTGTATTGTGCGGATCTGAAAAGAGGCCACAAGACATTTAAAACAGATCCGGGAAAATAAGTCTTTCAATTCTAAACGCTAAATTAAAATTTGGAAAGTTTGTCGGATTATTCACGATATATGCATTTTTCTTCCCAAAAAATATTGTGACGTTTTATTTTCATCCTTTATGGTTTTTTGTCTGTTTTCTTCGTTCAAGATTCCATGTATTTTTTGAGTCGCAAGTCGCTTCTAACTTATCTACTAATTGCTTTTTGCTCACTATTATTTGTTAACTACTGTCTTCTAGCTGCTATGTGAAAACGGCTATCTGCTATCTGTTAACATCTGTTGAGTGTTATCTTCTCGCTGCTCAGCACCAACTTTGCTAACTGCCAATATGGAAATATCGCATACTACGAACTACGAATAACGATAAAATATATGAAATGGATTTAGAATAATTAATTGTATTTTCAAAATCAATCTGGATATTGTGGAGAAATGTTTCATATAAAAATGTAAAATAAATTTAATAAAAATACGTTGCTAGAAAAATGCGACTTATTTGGCCTTAGTTGTTGTGTCGTCAAGATTTGTGATATTGTTCTGAACAAATGTTAATGGCCAGGAACAAATAAATATGAACCGTGACGTATTAGGGGCGTGGCCAATGAAATGACCGTTGTTGTGGTAGTTTAAAATTACAAATTTAAACATATTTTTTGTGCTATTAATAATTAACAAAACATTTTTTTTTACTGAATGGTATTCCATAGACCTTTATTACTTTAAAAATGTAAAAAAAGGGATATTTTCCTATTGCACCTGCAATTATTATTACATGTTATAATTTATTTTTTATTTTTTCCCCTTGTTCCGGTTATTTTTTTTTAATGAAAAGAAATATTTGCGTTCTTATGATTTACCCAAATATTTAATTTTGAGGGTCATTTTCAACGAGTTATAAATATCTCACTATTAGAAAATGGGAATCAAGTTGGGGTAGAGTGGGATTTGAACCACGGAAATTTGGTCCATGAGTCTGAGACACTAGCCACAGGACCACAACCCGATTTTGAATTGCTATGCTTTTGCATTTATTCTAGTATATGTATATATGTATATGTATATATTTTGTACTACAGTTATTTTTCACGGGTTTATGTCTAGCGTTCCCTGATCTTCAGAAAGTCGATATATCTTGCCGCCATGACTTCATTTTTTATTACTCCCTCTGGGTTTTTAAAAATTTGTCCATATTTAGCGCACATTTGATTTTAGTTTGACCTCTCGGCGTCAAACATTAGACAATCGTGCAATATATAGAGGACGTCCTGAGAGATTTGACCATCGCAAGGGCAGCAATCATTATCTCTTTTTTATAAATTATAATATTACTTCTACTCACATTATACTTACATCACTTAGTGTTATGTACTCAGGCGGTTGTGAAAATATGAATAATAAACCGGTTGTGCTTGCGCTGATTTATTAAATTAAAGAATTATTAAAGTTGGGCTCTATGCTAGTGACTGGTTTCTAGGAGAGACAAATCAAAAATCAGAGTACCCGGATATGTGGGTATGCAAACAATTGTAGACGTGTTGCTGTCACCGACAACATATCTACATTTTTTCACTAAGCATTTTATTAAATATAATAATTTCAATCTTAATTTGTTATTTTTATTTTATTAAGGAACAATAACAGATAACTGGACGTACATACATAGATAACAAACAGGACATATGATAATATTACACCCGTCACCCTTTATTCACAGCATGCATTGTGTTACAAATTATAAATTAATGAAAGTAATTATAAAATATAAAAGCTAATAAGACTGTTTTAAAGAAAATAAAATTAAAAACGATAAAAAAGACTTTGAAAGAAAAAAAATTTTTAGTAAAACTTTTAATAAAAAACCAGAAAAATAAATAAAAAATACATAAAGAGAGCGCAGAAAAAATGTTAAAAATTGTGGTTTATTGTAAAAATTAATTACTTTTTTTAAAAATTGACTGAAGGTATTCCAAAAAATGTCTATATCTTTCGCGTTGCACTTATGGATATTATTGTACTCAATGCACATGCGAGAGAGGGGATGAGTATATCCTGTATTCGAGGCAAAGCTCTCAACTCGTAAGATGTCTGAATTACGCAGTCGATATTAGCGTGTAAGTTAATATTGTTAATGAGTGACGTGTCAACGTGATAATTAAGATTTTTGAATAGCCAGGTGAGGCCTGTATGTTTTGTCTCATTTCAAGGTTTAAAAAAAAGTAAGGCTAATGCTAATTATGTTTTATTATGCATTCACGGTGCTAATGCTAATTATTTCATTATTGAGCCGTGCTACAAATTGTGAGACTAGTCTAGTATTACCACGACCACACCCAAGTCGGCCTTGGAAGGTCACCACTTCTTCTCCTCTACGTATAAATAAATGAATTGTTCAATAACGAGGCATGGCCATTTTTTTAAATGGACTTTATAATATTTTTACTCGTATTTTCAGACTGTAATTCAAATATTTACGTCCATATTTATGGAAACGGTGGGTAAGTCATAGAACTTCGTATTATTTATTAAAAAAAAAAATGATTTTCACTGTATCAATATTTTAAGAACTATTTGTATCATTTGTTTTAGGTATGTATGCTCGATATTTTTTATAAAAATAATTTATTTGGGAAACCATCAGTTCTACATACATATTTATTAACATATTACAACAGAGATGAAGAACATTTAAGAGAAGGTAATATAGAAGTCTAGGCATCTACAGGGCTTATGACCTGTAAATGGCTGGTTTAAGTGGCCACTTTACACACTGTGTAACATTCACCATTCTGCCCATATTTAAACATCTATATTCCTTCAATTCTTTCATCTGTTGATGTTTGTGAAATCAAAGAGCTGAAACCTTTATTTATGCGGGTGAGATTCATCTAATTGAATTATTTCACCTACATACTAGGCAACGCCTGAAAATGTTATTTTTTCAATTTCTATACTTTTTCATAGACCAGGTAATTTATCAACAATATTTTGAGTTTGTCCAAATTTTTGTAGACAAGGACTGGATTCAACTATTTATAGTTTTTATAGTTTACTACATATTTATAGTAAACAAACAGATATAGCGAATAAACTCAGAACTAATAACAGATTTCCACAAAGTATACAAAGTTATTAAAGAAAATATATTACATATTAAATAAATACATATAAGTTTATACATATAAAAATGTTATTTTCATGTACTCGTAAATATTTTTCAATAATCAAAGAATATATTTTTATCTTTTTAAGAACAGTAAGTTATTGAAAATTGGGCGGGATTAGAACAAGGATGCTCGAAGAGCGGATAAGGAGGGGAAGGGAGATGTACATATTTATTATTATATTGTCTACCAAGTTACATAATTCATTTTTAGTGTAAATTTTAAATCTGACAGAGTGATGTTCGTGTAATCTATGTCTTTAAATTTTGTATTGTACACTGAAAAAGTCCCACGTATAATAAATTTAAAAGGATAAACGGCCGGCACAAAATGTTTAAAAATACAAGTAAGTTACAAATATAATTTAAATCGTTTGTGTTTTTATTTAAAAGATGCATATATGTAGTAAGATTTAATTTCTTTATGTTTTATTTACGAGTACGTTACTGGAAAAAGTAAAAAAGGTTTTATTACGGTGGTATTACGAAAATTAACCAGGGCCACGATTACGTTTGTATATTTGTATAAAAAATAAGGATATCTTCGTCGGTAACCTGTAATTGAACATGTTTCTAAAAACTGTATGCAAGTACAGAAAATCATATTTTACTTTATAGATAATTGAACATAAATCTACAATGTTTTGAGGATGTCCAAATGTTTCTAGACAGGCTGGATTTTCTCTCTTCCACTTAAACCAGCCAATGACAGGTCATGCGCCCTGTAATTTCCATTAGTGTGTAAATAATTCCACAATAGAGCAGCTACTACAGTGAAAGAGGAGACAAAATTAGAGCGGTGAATGGGTTCTCTGTTCTCTCGTTACTAGAACGAAGAAACAGTCCATTTTGTGATAGAGGTTGGAAAATAGATGAATTTAGATGTGGATTTTTATTATTTCTATAAAATTGAGAAAACATAATGATCTGTTAAATCGAATATTATGTTTTTACATTTGAAATTGAAACATTAAATTAAAAGATCACAAAAAGCGAGTAGATAACTCAATTATGATAATATATTACACTGGAATCGCATAAAGCAATCCTGAAGCTAGTCGTCTAGCCGTTGCACGATAGTGGGTGACGTTTTTTCGTGACTCTTATGATTACTTAATTCTAAAACTAAATAGTATTGATTTAAGGTAATTTATATACGAATATTGTTATTTTATATTAAAAACGCTTTAAAACTTAAATGAAATAATTTATTTTTTCTATTTTTACTTTTATTACGTAGGTTGGTTGCAAGAAATTGCCGTTTGGGAATAAGTCCGCCAATGTACAACTTGAATTATTTAAAAAAAAAATTAATAAATAAATCTGAATATATTGCTTTGTCAAATTTTAAAGATTACTTGCTAAACTTGTTATTCCTTCTTTATTTTTTCTTTTTTCTCTTTCTCATCGTTTTTTGAATCCCTTAAAATAAATATGTGTATATTTTTGTTTTTCCTTTTTTTTTTAAAAAGTGTTATTACTATTTTATTTTATTTTTACATCTGAGCATGTTTTTCATTCATAATTTTTAATAACTCTTACAAATTTTCTTCATTTTTAATATTATTTCCATTTGTAAATACTCACTACAAAATACAAACTTTAAAATATCTTTTTTTCACTTAAATTTTAATTTTAAAACAACTTTCATTTATGTTTTTCTTTTTCCTTCTCTTTTTTATACATTCATAATTAACCTTACATATAATTGCTTTATAATATGGAAACTTCACTGGTCCATACCGTGTGCAAAATCTTATATAAGAAAAACATTTCTTGATCAAACCCAGATTTCTGAACCAAACATTTTCAGTACAAATCATTTTCCCCTTAGAGTAATAACCTTATGTAGTCATCCTTACGGAGAAAACCATTATATTATTATTGACCACAAAGTAAGCTACTGATTACAGCAAATACAACAGGCCGTAGGTACTTGGGTTGAAAATTGCGAGCGCTAACCGAAACCGTCCATTACACTTTTGCTGTTAAACTAAAAACCAAACCAAAAAATTGGAACGGTTTTGTTTTGTGCAATAGAGCTTAAAAGCTTTTCTAGAGAATTATTACTCCAAGATTTTTCCTAATGAAGATATGTAAACGAAATAGTAGAAGTATATTTCCTTTCTGATAATTATCCTTCTCATTTTCGTAATATTATTTTGTAAGGTAGGTGTAATAAGTATGTTTATTTTATATTAAACTCAACAATAAATCACCATCAAACCAGTTGAGAAGTCACGTCCATGAACGTTTAAATGATAAAAAAAGTTAATGCTAGACCACGTCAGTGAAAAAATACTGATTAATTAAAATAGGAAACTGATCCGATGCTTGACCGAAATGGTATCACTCTACTAAACCGACTACTGTATACGTCACAAGGTGGGAAGGATTTAATTATTGTACGAGTATTAGCAAGCAGGAGTCACAGTGACTATATAAGGTGGACACAACGCTTCGGACAGCATCAGTTGTAGTCGAACTATCATCCGGTACAATGGCATTCAAGGTAGGTAAAGCGGTGTAGGTTAGTAATACCCGGATGATGTCTGCATACATATTACGCATAATATAATGTCCCTTCCAGGTATGCATCCTGCTGGCGCTCGTAGCCGTGGCCCGCGCCGGAGTGCTGCTCGGGTCGGAGTACGACCCCAACCCCCAGTACAGCTACTCCTACGGCGTGCAGGACGCCCTGACCGGGGACAACAAGAGCCAGCACGAGACCCGCAGCGGGGACGTGGTGCAGGGCCAGTACTCGCTGGTGGAATCTGACGGCACCCGCCGCACCGTGGACTACGCCGCCGACCCCGTCAACGGCTTCAACGCCGTGGTGCGCAAGGACCCCCTTGTGCACACCGCCCCCGTCGTAGCCGCCGCCCCCGCCGTCACCGTGGCCCGCACCGCCCCGGCCGCCCTGGCCTACTCCGCCTCCGTCCCCCTAGCTTACTCTTCACCGCTGGCGTACTCCGCCCCTCTGGGATACAATTCTCCCCTGGCATACTCCGCCCCCCTGGGCTACTCTTCTCCCCTGGCCTACTCCGCCCCCCTGGGATACGCCGCCCGCGCCGCCCCCCTAGCCTACTCCGCCCCTATCGCCTATTCCGGCCACAATTACGCTTACGCTTACTGAGAAAATCGAACGTACTTTGACAAAATATTGACTTATTTATTTGTTCCTAAATACTACGTATATTGTCTTTATATGTATTTATATATGTATTGAATTGATTAAATGAATATTATATAAAAGTAAACATGTATTTTAATAATCTGTTTCGTTGCATTCCATTTACGGTGTTTTACCCCAAAAAAGTTCAGGTGATTCATCTTAAAAATGATTGAAATAGTGATTCATCAAAAATAACATTCATATTCAGGAAGAAAAACAACTAAAAAGCCATATGATATTTAAAAAAAGTTTATTCCTTGCTATCACTTTTCATAATTATTCTTGTTTTGATTTTAAATAAAACATTGTATACACAAATTTTCTCCGCGCGTCATAATAAAAAAAAACTTAGATTAAACATATATTATTGAATATTTCTCAATCAAGTTATTTTTATAGTTTTATGTCATATCTTGTGTTATTTTATAATACATGGAAATACCCATTGCAATAGAAAATATTATCTACGAAAACCAAAAATGTAATTATTTAATTTAATTACTTTTTATTTATTAAAAGAGTAAATATTACTAATAAATTGCCGGTATTTGGGTGCCAAAATATACAATGCATTTCTTGAAAATTGTAAAATCATGACGCAGATCCAATTTAATACATTTACAAAAAAAAATGTTTCTTGACTTGGGTAGAGAGAAATCAGTTCTGCCGATTGGTCCGTCCGTTGACGATAAGTAAACTAGAAATCTTCCACAGCTCTCTTATCGTTGGTTGATTCATATGAACTAGTGACGTCGTTCAAAGTAGTTCGTTTATATATATATATATATATTTTCATACGTTTTCAAGAAACTTCGCCGTACAATTTAAAGTTTTAATTTTTACCGAGCGCAAGAATAAATTTGTATATATAATTTCATGTAGGGCTGAAGTTCCTCATCAGGAGACCATCTTATATAATTAAATTCAAGCAAGCTACGAACAAATGCTTTGTAAAGTTTCAGTGGATTTTTTGAGCATTCGAATGGTTTAGATATTCTCAAAATAAATCCGCAGATTTTGGATACTTTCTGGATTTGTAATAATACATCATATTTGTGTAAACGATTGTTAATTTATTTTATTTGTGCATATTCTATTAATTTGTTTAAACAGTAGGTATGTAAAAACTAAATTATGGTAGAACGGGGATCAAAACTGAAAATACCTGCACTAAGTCTGTAACCATATCGACCTTCTCAAATAAGGTTTTCCCGAAATATTTATTTATTGATTTATTAACATTACTATGAAATAGCTTTGACAAATTGCTTGGACAAATAAACCAGCTCTAAGACAGTCAAAAATCATCACATACATTAAAAATAATACTGATCTCCAAATATGAAACAATGCTTTATATTTATACTAATTTCTTATTTACTTTTACTGGTTCAATTTTCATATTTACTTTTATAAGTTTTTAGCAATTTTTAACAATTTCTTATAATTTCATAAATATATTGTATGTATGAATATCATTTAGTTTTTAATAATGTCCACATTGTTTTCTTAATTTAAATAACTTTTTTTTAAACATTCTATGTAAAGGAAAAAAAATCCTGCCGAAAAGGCGATATTTTGCAGTTTAGTGGGATTTTATCTTTTCTTTTATAACTCTTAAAGCCCGCTGGGTCAATAATGTATGTGCGTGGCGGTAGTAGGTCAGAATAGACATATTTTAAAACTCACATTTCGGGAAAATTTTGTGGGTTTTTAATATCATTTAACTATCGATATTTTTCTGAATCAATACAAAGACGTGTAATGTTTTGCGACTTTTTACGATTTTGTTAAGGAAAATGAAGCATAAAAATTACTTTTTAGATAATTTATAATTTTCAATACTACTTGGTCTAATCGGACCCATCACCGCTGGGTTTATCATGTACCAATTCAAAAAAAAGAAAAAACATGTGTTGGCCGCCTATCAATCATCATTAACCTTTCAGACTCTCCGCGACCAACTTCACCAAGGAAAGCAGTCAGTAACTTCTTTAGCTTGTGGCTCTTGACAATATTTTCCCGGTTCTGGTATTATATTATACAGGTTGTTATTTAAACCCTGTCATATCCGAAACCTCGATGATCAGTATGGGGAAAAAGACATATTAGTATATTTTAAAAAGTATTTAGAATCAAGATTTTTTTAAAAAGTAAAATATTAAATAAAACAAATGGTTGCTTACTTCTGCAGGGGAGAAGTAAGGGGAGCGCGGCGCAGTATCAGACTCCCCCCTTCCCCCTCCTCGTTTCACCGCTGCAGAATTAAACAACCATTTGGTTTTTTTGATATTTTACTTTTAAAAATTTTATTCGTTCTAAAAAAATATTTTAATGTGCCAATTTGTCTTCTTGCTCATACTGATCATCGTGATTTCGGATGTGACGGGGTTAAATGAACACCCTGTATAGTTTTTGTCGTACGTAGAAGTATTGTCTCTGCGCTAAAAAAGTTCTAATCGAATGAGAAATTTCGGTATCTGAGTTTGGGTAAGTGACTACCACTGCCTTCAGTAAATATGAACTATTTTAAATATGTTTTTTTCCCTTGAAATACATAGTTCTCTGTTCTGAAGAAGAAAAAAAACGAAGAAATAATACATTTTTTATTTCATTAAACTACTATACCTACATTTGATATCTATGTGCCCAAGATACCTCTTCTCAAAAATGTTGTCCCTCTCTGTTGCAATCAATTTCAATGTCGACAATTCTTTAGAATGTGGAATCTAGGCTTATCGACAAAAATTTGACTTTTTCAAAATATTGTTGAGTCGATTCCAAAGTTTAGGTGTTATAAAAAGTCTGCCAGTTTAAAAAAAATTGCGGTACAAAAAAAAAAGTGTTTTGTAAAATAATATTACAATACATACGTGCCTACTGTATGTTCACCAAATTATAATAATTTGAACTATTGCATTAATTTTTGTGTAGTTGCATACTATTATGAGCAAGTGCGTTAAAAAACTGTTATGAATATGTGAAAGTCACAAAATGGTTAAAATCATAAAATCACGATTTTAACCATTTTGTGTAATCTCGGTAGTATTAAAATTATGTAATCTCGGTAGTATTAAAATTATGTAATCTCGGTAGTAGTCGTATTTTTACATATGTACCTCATATAGACGTCATGGATGTGAAAAAAAATGTTTTTCTCGGAATATGTTTATTGATAAAAATAATTTAATTTACAGGATCACATCCTAATCGGCAGTTTTGTTTCATAGTCAAATTAAAAAAAATAGTTATTGAGTTTGTTCATTTAGTAGGCATAGGCGTAGTTGTGGCCGGAGTAGGCGATAGGGGCGGAGTGGCCGATAGGGGCGGAGTAGGCTAGGGGGGTGGCGCGGGCGGCGTATCCCAGAGGGGCGGAGTAGGCCAGGGGAGAAGAGTAGCCCAGGGGGGCGGAGTATGCCAGGGGAGAATTGTATCCCAGAGGGGCGGAGTACGCCAGCGGTGAAGAGTAAGCTAGGGGGGCGGAGGCGGAGTAGGCCAGGGCGGCCGGAGCGGCGCGGGCCACGGTGACGGCGGGGGCGGCGGCTACGACGGGGGCGGCGTGCACAAGGGGGTCCTTGCGCACCACGGCGTTGAAGCCGTTGACGGGGTCGGCGGCGTAGTCCACGGTGCGGCGGGTGCCGTCAGACTCCACCAGCGAGTACTGGCCCTGCACCACGTCCCCGCTGCGGGTCTCGTGCTGGCTCTTGTTGTCTCCGGTCAGGGCGTCCTGCACGCCGTAGGAGTAGCTGTACTGGGGGTTGGGGTCGTACTCCGACCCGAGCAGCACTCCGGCGCGGGCCACGGCTACGAGCGCCAGCAGGATGCACACCTGGAAGGGACATTATATTATGTGTAATAAGTATACAGACATCACCCGGATATTACGAACCTCCATCGCCTTACCCACCTTGAATGCCATTGTACCGGATAGTTCGATTACAACTGATGCTGCCCGAAACGTTGTGTCCACCTTATATACCCAGAAATTATCTAGTTAAAGCGGGACACAAACACGTTCCTCTTGAACAAAGTATATTTGTAGATTAAGATTTACGCATTTATTTAGACACTTGATATTTAAAAGCCGATCGAATGTCATCAAGCTTTCATGGGTTCGCTACAAATTTTATCTACCTTATGAATATTCTTTCTTATGTACTGTTTCTTTTTCTTACTTTTTGTATTTTCGCTCAAGAATACGCCCAAAAAACTATTGAATGTACTTGATCGCTCTAAAAATATAATTTAGATGATACGGAAAATAATTATAAAATATAAAGATATTTGTGGTATATTTGTTATTGATTTGTGGACATTTATAATTTTATTTTCAATCTGGAATCAGGGCACACACTTACATATTCTTGTGTTTTCTCTAGTAATAATACTATATACACTTGTATCTTATTTATAAATAATTGTTTATGTATATTTAATAAAAATTAAATGATAATAATGACTAAAATAAATATAAAAAATACATTATTTACTGTCTTAGAACAGGGAAGCTATCCCTAGTTAGGCAGTTTAGATGACTCACCAGCAAAAACAAAAAATATGTTTGGATACTTTTACTACTCAATTAATCTACTGTTTAAATAATAAGATGTAAATTGCTGTAAAAAAAAAGGAATGCAGACTACAATAATTGTCAAATTAATAAATAAATATGTTTTATTTTTTGACACATTTTTCGCGTTAACCTAAGAGTTAAATATGTCTGTTTTAATACTTTTTAAACTCAATAAAAAAATACATGAAATTTTATTTGATTACGTTTTGATTTTTTTTTACGAACATGGATTTAATAGAACAATGAAATTTTTCTTATTGATTTTTGTAATTTATAGCTCAAAAACAGTTACATCTTTAAAAAAAAAAAATTAAACTCTACACATAAAAAAAAAACTGTGGTACTGATTTGTAAGGTCAGGAAATTGCAATATAAAAAAATAATGTTTTTTTTTAAAACGGTATATCTTGTAGATTTACAAAAATAAATGAAAAACTAACATTATAATCACACAACAAATAAAGAGCTTACTTGCTATCGTAATTATAATATTAAAGCAGAACTGGTGACAGCTTTACGCAAAACTGATCCTCAGGAGTCATTGTTTGGAAATAATTACTTCAAAATGGTCAAAACTACTCAAAAACATCTAAATATGTACCGAAAGTAATAAGATGCATTCAATTCGGTATCACATAAGAGATAAATGAGTTATTTGCACCAGGACAAATTTGTAGCTTCAGGGAGCGAAGGATTTAAAAGTATGTCATACTGACTACGATTAAAATGCCGAAATTAAATGTGAAGACTTTAAAAATGAAATATTTCATGTATACGTTAATATTTAAACAATAATATACCAGTACCTCTATGTGTAGAAAATGAAAACTTTATACAAATCATTTAATCCCTGAACATAGATTATGAAAATCTTTTCCCGATGTGTAAAGTTTTGACGGTACAGAATATGATATACTATCGCCTGGTAACAGAGGACTTCATGGATTTCTATAAAACGCCAATATCACATAAGCATGAAACGCGCCAAAAAGCGAGAGGAAACTTCATAGAAAGAAGAGCCATAAATGCGTATGGAGAGAGGACCAGGGCGTATATACTCCCTCGCATAGTAAAGAGACTCCCGGACGAAATAAAAAATAGTGATATGAATAAAAACAAAGTAAAATTGGTTTTAAAAATCTTTTTCTTAAATTCTAAGTTTAGTCTATAAAAAAAATAAAAAAAATATAAAAAAATGGGGAAACCAAACAATTTAAAACAGTGTCAAAAAAAGTGTTTGTTTATTATTTTTTATATATTTCGTTTTCAAAAAAGACTCGATTAACTTGTATTTAATTTTTTTTAAACTTTTATTTTATTGATATTTTAAAGATTTTTTTAAAAAAATATTTTATGTAAACATTTATTATATTATGTTACAAAAATGTTTAAAGAGAGAAATCCCTGCAAAAAAACTGCTTCTGCAGTTTGGCGGGAATTTAAAAAAAAAATTGTTTTGAATTTAAAAAAAAAAAAATAAATAAAAAAAAAAAAAAAAATAAAAAAATATTAATGTAGACTTTTTCTTTTTGAGTTATGTTATTAATACGATGCTTGAAAACACAAATATTTATTAATTCATTTTATGTACGACCTAAGCCAATTACAAAAGTTATATGAAGAAACATGTGTACAAGAAACTGAAGAGAAAGAACAAACAACTATGTAGCAAAGACAAACAAAGACAATATACACTTAATACATGATATCGTTGGTCGGCGTGCATTACCGCCAATCTACAATTTTGACAAAAATTATGTTTTCATATGAAGGGATTTATAACTCTTATTTGATGTTCCCTAACCATACGATATGTGTGGAATCAATACTACCCTGCTAAGCCTAAAAGTCGTAGCTGAAAAATTTCGTTTTGCGTTTTCTTTTTTTTGTAATAGATATTCGATAGCCCCACATATTCATTATGTTTATAAGTCATTTCTGCTTCTCAAATATGAGATATTTTCTTGTAAAAAAAACTAAACAAAAAAATATAGAAATCTGATCGGCAAAGCAGATACGACTTTTAGCCTCAGCCGGGCATAGTAGGAAGTGAGCTTTCTGAAAACGAACAGTAGATACCGTGGATCGAAGTAAATAATAATTTAGCAGAGCGGCGGAAATGCACGCCGACCGACGATATATCCTCTTCTCAAATGTATTTTTTTATCTCTCTTTCTTTCCTTGGTTCCCTTTTTTCTCTCCTTCCAAACTCATTATCTGATCCCACATTCTTCATAATTTAATACGTATAACTTAATGCACTTTTATTTTTTTTTCATTAATGTTAATATGTGCAAGTCTTATCTCCAAATTAAAAAACAGCTGTTATTTTTAATTGATTAGGTTTTTAAAAATTTTATTTTATTATTTGCATGTATCTTTTGATATATTCTATGGTTTTTTAGTACAAAATTTTAACCAATCTCTTCCTTTGACCAGTCTGTTTTTTGGTTGGCTGGAAGATATTGCTTTTAGCAATAATTCCGCCAAAGTACTTATTCTTTAAATAGTCACTGTTATCGATGTTTCTTTTTTGGGTGAAACCGTGTGTGTTGGGTTTGTTCCGACGCGACGTTTCAGCTACCATTGCAGGAGCCATCTTCAGGTGACTCAGTTTACCTTCTGAGTGACTCAGTTTAGACTGAAGATGGCTCCTGCAATAGTAGCCGAAACGTCGGAACAAATCCAACACACACGGTATCACCCAAAAAAGAAACATACTTATTCTTTGTACTTGAAGCTTTAAATAAATAAATATATATATATTTTTTTATTTTCTTTTATTTATAAATCATAAAACACAAAGTATTTTACAAGTATAATACGTTGAATTACATTCCTAGGAGTTCCAACAACTCAATTCGGGACATAAATAATATTAGCATTTAGAAAATAACACATATTGAGAACAACAAAGAAACAAAGAAAGTTTAGCACCTTTATAACTAAATATACAACAACAATACATACGCCTAAAATCTTTTCTTACACAAGCAGAATAAATATATATAAAAAAAACTTTTAAGAATAAAAAAAAAGTATAAAATATACTAAAGGAGATAAGGTCATTAACATCACATGCCATGCAGATGATGCTGCCATAGTAATGATGAGAACATCTCCATCTCAGTTAGTAAACATCTCGATACCTAAGAAATGTCGTATAGTACATAACTAACATTGGAAACATAATTCGGATATACAAAACGTGTGTCAGACCAAATCATGGTGTATACAACAGAGGCGAGGATAGATAGAGAGAAAAAAAATACAAAAAACCAATGAGTTATTTTGCACCAGGACAAAATTTGTACCGTCAGGAAGCAAAGGGTTAATTTATATATATGTATAAATCGTCATCTTCATTACCTTTCCGCAACTTATGGTGCATAGGGCACTACATTAGTACACCAATTGCAGCATATCTTGTTTTTTTTTATAACATGAAGGTAAGATGATCAGTCTTGCGATTGCCAATCCAGAGAATTTGAAATATTCTAGTGTAAAAACACCTTTGTAAATAAATGTTTCATGTCAACGGAGAATCGAACCTGAGACCTCTTGCATGGTAGGCCACCGCGCTGACCACTACACCACGAGACCGACAAATTATAAATTTATTATAGGTTACAAAAAAAATGAGGACTCATTTTGACAGCTTTTTCTGGTGTGTAGCTTTTTCTGGTATGTACTGCATTTGAATAGAGATTTATATTAAATTGATAAAACAATAAAAACATCAAAGGACACGTCAGTTACTGAAAATTTATTGAGGACCTTGAGATATAATAAAATCATGTACTTGTGCCTTACGTAAGACTTAAGCGGTTCATTATTCTGACCGAGAACTTGAAACCAGTTTTGTGATAAAAATATAACGAATCTACTATTATTTTGAGTCACCTTCGAAGCGATTAATTGTTAAGTAAAATCAATATTTAAAGAAAACATATAAATTCATTTTTTCCTTTCAGGTGTGTTTAAAAACCACTGCGGAATATTATTTTTATAGAATGTGTACATGTTTATAAAAAAAGTGTATAAATTATTTGTCAGAATTTAGCTGCACCAAAATTTTATTATAAAAAGAAAAATGTATGTTGAAAAAATAACTCTCAATAGAAACGAAATAATTATTTATCAGAAATCTTATCAGATATGAAATAATAATGACCGGCTTTTGATTGGTTTAAGTCAGTATTTTATACATTGATATTTCTTAAACTCTTTTGAGATATCATTGTACATATGTAGATAAAATACTTTTACGAAGGTTCAGACCTAATAGGTAGTTGTCATAAAATATTTTGAAATATTCAACATGTTAATAATGTTTAAAAAAAAAACATTTAAAAGCTACAAGCAAAATGCAATGGAAATGTAAATATGATTGGTATTAGTCGCCAAAAATAATTTACTTAAACGTAATGTTTGTAAAAAATTACTCAACAAATTAGAATATAAAGACATTTTTAAAATTGAGAGGAATACGGAAAGCCGACGGAATTCTACAATATTTCCAAGAAATTAAAAAAATTGTAATGTTGCATCTACCACAAACAACCACATAAAAAAATAATACCACAATTAACTTTGAAACGTTTTAAAGAAAAAAAATGCTGATCGTATAAAAACTGAAAAGTATTTTCAGGCGTTGCCTATAATATAAGTGAAATAATTCGGTCAGAATCTAGCCCGCATCAATAAAAGTTTCAGCTCTTTAACGCCACAAAGATCAATAGATAGAAAAATTGAAGGAATTTAGATGTTCAAACATAGGCAGAATGGTAAATGTTACAGTTTAAAGTGGCAACATAAACCAGGCAATGTCATATTCCCTTCATAAAATATTCTTCCTTTCGGTTGTAATACATAAAATTATTTTTTTCATGATTAATTATAGTGTGTGGTGATAGTTTTGCTCAGTCGACTTTACATTCATATGAAATACAATTTGTATTCATAGATTCTGTATGTGTTATAAGATCGCTCGATGAATATAAAACAAAAGCCTACAAATAATTAGATAGTCTTTACTAATGTATCCTCATAAACTAATTCCTTTAGCAACCAATGGAAATCAAATAGTTTGTTTGTGATTACAATTAAAATTCTTTGGCAAAAACATGACGGTTCGTTTTACTGATACTCTTTCAACTAGTTACCTAAATGTCGCGATACATTTTTTTTAATTAAAAAAATATTGTTTTTGTACAAAGCAAAAAACATTCTACATTACAATCTAACGCACACTTGTTCTTAACACTCTCATCGCGTAGGGGGCGCCCTCTGTGATTTGTCCCCTCGACCATTTCCTGTATTATGTCACGAGTCACGCAGGAGACCCCGACGGCGCATAATGTGGCCGATCGATTGGGCTCGCCTCTCTGGGCCGCGATTATGATGGGGAGTTAAGGACGTCATACCTTCACTATGACGGTATAGTTGAAGATAAATTCTCTCGAGCGATTACGAAGATACACTACCGACCCCCCTATCAAGTTTTAGGTAGGTTTATCGATATGTTATAAGGTGAAGCGTGCGTCACGCACCAAAGTGACATAACTTCATTATGACGTCATATTTGAAGATAAATTTTCCCTAGCGATTGCGAAGATACACTATTGATCCCCCTACAATCAAGTTTAGATGTAAGTATATCGATCTATACCGAGGGGTCCAGTTTTCCTCAATACGCATATCTAAGCATTAAAAGGGACAAAAAAAAATTGTTTCGCCGAGCAATTTTTCCTTTAATTGCGATTTATCTGTATTTTTAGAAATAAGTAGGAGATAAATAAGTTAACTTTGATGTCGAATCTATCATTTTGATAGTTTTAAAAACGAATGGCTAGATGCAGTGGTTAGACTCACTAGATGCTGCCCTATGAACATATAAAAGCATCTAGCCGTAAAATGTTGCTACAATAAAGAATAAATTTAGTTTTAAATTTATTTCAACAGAGAGGGAAAACGTTTTTGAGAAGGGAATATGGAAGTCTAGGCATTTACAGGGCTTATGACCTGTCATTGGCTGGTTTAAGTGGCCACTTTACACATTGTGTAACATTCACCATTCTGCCCATGTTTTAACATCCACATTTCCTCGACTCTTCCATCTGTTGACTTTTGTAAAGTTAAAGAGCTGAAACCTTTATCACGCGGGTGAGATTCATCCGGCTGAACCAAATCACCTACTAGGCAACGCCTGAAAACAATTTCACAATTTTTATTATTTTACACAGTGTGTAAAGTGGCCACTTAAACCAGCCAATGACAGGTCCTAAGCCCTGTAAATACCCAGACTTCCATATTCCCTTCTCAAAAACGTTTTCCCTCTCTGTTGAAATAAATTTAAATATGAATAACTCCCTAGTGAGGAAATCCAGCCAGTCTGCAAGCATTTGGACATAATCAAACATTGTTGAATAAATTTAGTTTTATTTTTTCCGTCTGTTTTACTATTTTCTTGAGTGTACATATCAAGACGTTAAAGAAGCTGGCTTTATAATTGCTCGATAGATAAATAGAGACGATTGTTAAGCATTCCTTCTTGGTAATTGTCAAAAGTCATATGAAAATCCTGTTCAAGCGAGCATTTTTTGCTTGAATTGGAATTTATTGGTGTTTGTGATTGCTTTGAACACTTTTTATCGCAGAAACCTATTCAAAATATAAATGAGAACTATTTTAAATTTGAATGAAGTAAGGAACGTGGACTAAATTTTCAGGGTCATTCATTGGTTGAATTCGATCATATAACGTCGAGTAGATGTAGATAGTACAGAAGTTAAGAGTGCCGTTTAGATATAAACAGATAAAGATAGCGTTCTGATCGCGGCACTGGGATTGATTTGATTAAGTGCCTCCTTTTTTAGATTCTCCTGAGAACCTCGTTATTAGTGATGCGGTATTAAAATTGCCAATGTTCTTCTGCAGCACCGCATTTTAAAGGCCTCTAGTCTTTTTTATCTTTTCCAGTAAGGAACCATGTCTCACAGTCGTCATCAACATGCGCCATACACATATTATCTTGACAAGTTGCTTGCGGAGCATTAGAACAATGTTTACGTTAGGACTTGAATTGCGCTTCATATGTTGAGCTAAAGAGGGCTGCCGGCTTCAGATAATAGCGCAGTGGAGGACGAGATGCAAGACTTTGCTACAAATCAATCCCTAGGATTGAGACTGCGATGAAAGAAGATCCTAACGAATCACTTCGTAAACGAAAATATTTTTATCACGGTGAGTCAAAAATATTATTGTTTGTGGGTTGGCGATTATAATTTTGCGTGGGTATTATTTGACTGAATCGTTGATCTGAGTTAATTTTTGCGGGGAAATAAAAGTATGCGTTTGCGCGATGATGGCAGATGTGGAAAAAAACTGTATGCAGCCAAGCAAACAACAGCAGCCAAAATCCTACCTTTAGGAAGACAGTGAAGGGAATCAGGGACAGGAATCCTGATGTTATCTCCAAGTCCTGGCTTCTAGGTAGTTTTTCCGGTGAACACAGCACTTTTACTATAGTTATTTGGGAAATATAAAGATGAATGTGACGGCGCGGTGGCGGCAGTCAGAAAATGTAAAGGTGTTCAGATGCAGGTAGATAATTCAAGGACGAGCAAATGCTGGCAGATAAAACTATGAACATGCGGCAGTTCACAAAAATTATCAAGAAGAAAAAATGTGTTTGTTGATGTTGGTTGCTATGGATATGGAAAGTTGTTATCATAATATCTGTAGCTAACCATGGCCATAGAGACGAGGAGAATAAACAAACAAGGGAAGTTGGGAAATCACAAGATGGGTAGGATAAGTGGACTTTCATCCACTGGCGGTCCATCAAGCCACAAACCATTCAATCCCACCAACCACTCACGCAACTAGTTTGTATTTTTGGTTCATTCTACAATCATGTGGTCATTATTATTCAAATAATCTACATACTATTTTGTACACACTATTTTAAACAATCAGTAAATCACAGCGCCATTATTATTTAAATACTTCAATGAATATGGCGGATATTGAAAGTTTTTAAATAATGTTTGTCATTACTAGAACATTCCTGAATAAATGCATGAATATATTTTTTAATAACAGTAATTATTTCTAAGAACATAATTTATGAAACATGATGATCTGTGGTAAATTCAATACGTTTTGAATATAAGTATAAAGTAAGGAAATTAATTCAGTACCTACGATTCCGATATCTACTAACTCTTACAAAAAAACGTACAGCGGATTTTATTTGTAAACACGTTATAAAAGCTAAAAAGTATTAAGTCTGCCATAAAACAAGTCACGATTTTATTGTTCGTATTTACGTACATACGTTTAAATATTTTAAACGGAAGTTATTCAATAAATTGCGTTCAATGTATATTTTAAACAAATAAAACATGAATACAGTACTCACGTGATAATAAAAAATGGAAAAGACAGTGGACCAATAAATTTAAATAAAAAAAAAAACGGTTTAATTGATACATTTTTTCTTTCTTTAAAATAGGCAAATGGGTTGATTTAACTCAGCGCTCTGATTTCAAATTCAAAAAAGGAAGTTTAATCAACGCATTTGCCCCTTTTAAAGAAAAAGCAACGAATATTTATATTCATAGCAGTGGTTATTATAACATTGGCGTTTATCAAAACAATTCAGCTACTTTTCAGCTTGAAATACGGGATGCGATCCAGACTTGGGAGGACTCACAGGAGTAACCCGGTCTATCATAATCAAATTCATCAATTAAATCTAATTCAAATCTGTTTTCAATTAACTCTAATAAAATATTCAACTTTTTCAATTCTTTCGTCTGGTGATTTTGGTTTCAAAGATAAAACCTTTATGGGTGTGTGTAAGATTTATCCGACTGAATTATGTATTTTATCTACTAAGTAACGCCCGAATAGACTTTTCAATTTTTGTACTTTTCTTGAACTAGTTGGTTTGATTTACGATTTTCTGAGTTTGTCTAAATGTTTGTAGACATATAGTTCTCCCATTTGGAAGTTATTAAGATTAATGTATTTGAAAAAGGAATTTGAAAGTCTAGCCATTTTAGATTTTTATCAGATTTTAAAATGAATTATAAAACGACTCGTTGAGTGATAAAGATGAAAACGTTTTTTAAAGTAAATTTATAATCCTTCCTACTACTCAGCTGATTAATTAAAAATTTCTACCAAAGTAAAACATGTTATTTTTATTGTCTTCTAGCAAAAAAGACGATTCTAAATAATGATATGAAAGAAACGCTTAACAAAACTAAAGTAGTCTAACTGGTTGATTTGGTCGACCAATACAATAAATCTATTCTAAAAGAACTACATAATTCAATAAAAAATACAAAGTAACCGACAATAATAAATTTTACTAAAATATGTGTTGAGAGATTTTTTTTTGAAGATTTCTTTAAAGGTCGCTCTACGAAGGGGTTTTAAACATTTAAAATTGGTGTTTCAGATAAAAGTAAATATTGCGATTCAATAGACAATAAACGTGGAAAACCGAAAAAGACGTCACATGACTAAAATTTAACAAATTCTTGAAGATGAACATATGAAAATTGTGTATACCGGCGTTTGAAGATGTATTAAAGTCGAGGAAGTTAAGTTTGAATGTAAAGACAGAGTGGCGCGATACAAATATTTATATAAGGTTTTACAAATATGTTTTAGAAAACACAGTTGTAGAACAAAATACTGAATTTACAATTACAACTTGGTCACGAGGAAAAATAACAATATTCGATTAAAGCCCTCCATATAGTTCACTTAACAAATAATGTAAGGGGCAACCAGAGCAGTAGAGTTAAATTTAATTAAAATTGCAGTTTATAAAACTGAAATAAAAAAAAACAAAATTACTCGATTTTTGAAAAAAATAAAAAAATAGTATGAGCGAAGCCGATAGGAAGACTCTCGGTCTTTATAACGGTATTCGAATATTTGGAGGGAGTGCTTTCACTATAGTTGAAAAATAAATAGGCTTATGATTTTTGAAAATTTATATGATTATTTTTATAACCATGCGAATGTTTTTACAAGTCATTGCATTTACTAATCGAAAGATATACACCAAAGAACAATAGCTCGAATTCGTCTTTAGATAATTAAAATAAATTTGTCATTTTACTCTTATATGCACGCGAAACAAATCACATAGCGCATGTTGAATTACGATAAAAAAAATAAAATTTTAATTTTCTGTACGTTGTAATATAAAATTGGGAAATTTGCATTAAAAAAAATCGGAAAACGATTTATTGAGATACGAAAAGCACGCAAAAGAAAAATAAGTCCGCCTGGTAATTCGTCTGGTGGTCCGTTTAGCGGTTAACGTTCTTGAGGTACTGAGTTCGATTCTTGGCAGGGTAGACATGAAATATTGATTTTATACTTGTTTTAATTGCAACATTTCATCGTTCCTGGACTGGCACCTAAAATGTACGGTTGATCAGATGATTGAAAGACGCTACATTTGGTTTACCAATTCAGTACTCCATGGAGCACCGTATGCGGAAAGAGGAATTATAATGAAGAAACCTTAACAAATTCATGTCAAAATTCTATTGGCTTTTAATTTGTAGGAAGCATCTTACCGACATTATTATTTTTTAACATATTGCTACTTGCATGAAGAATTTTATAATTATTTAACACATACGCTATCGCTTTAGTAAATATTAATTTTAAGTATGTGCAAATGTTTGAAGAAAAGGCTGGGATTCTACTCACTGGGAGTTGTAGATGTCATATCTGCAAGATCCAACAAGCAAAGCAAATAATAATAAAGTAACTCGGAGTTTACTGAGATAAAAAAGAAAATTTATAAACACATACTCAATATGTATCAGGTTTTCACATATGGGAAGATTAAGAAATGTAATGGATATGAAGAGTAGTGTTCTTATCTATAAAACAATCATATGCCTATAAATTACTGTTCTTTTATTACATTTTATACAATAAAGGGGAAATAAAAAATATGCAATTTCTCTAAAATAAGGCGACGAGAATTCAACTCAAAAGAAACATGTATTTGAATGTAGAAAGGATGCACAACGAAATTTGCTTGCTCACAGTAAACGAACCAATAAAATATAATAAAGATATTTTTATACGTGAGATAATTAAGGGGATAAATAATAAAAACATTTATTCAAATTTAACTAACATGTCATACATTTGATTCTAGGGATAAAACAAGATAAGATTATTAATGAGGAGAAAAACAGAGTCTCAATACTCATTGTACAAGGGCTCATCGAAGCTGAACAATGAGTTACCTGAAAAAATTTAGTAAATTGAAAGCATTGAAGTAAGTGAAATTAATTTGAAAAAATATGTTCATGAGAAATTTTGATGAAAAATTGAACGTAGTTATGCAGAAAGCAGCCAGTTCACAATTTTGAAAAAAATGAAATATTGATGTTGTCGGGTGCAGTAAGGTCAATTCTATGTTTTGCTAATAACAGCCAGATCGCTTTCATGCAAAAAAACTGCATTAATAGCCTTCTGAAATTCGCAGAAAACACCCAAAGCACTAGAAAAATCTTACGGTTCTTTAAACATCATTAAAACTGGTCAAATGCATCATAAGATTCGTGTTTGTCATATAAAAAAACGAATGTTTTCATTGTTTATCATTAGTCATTAATTATTATTATTAGTCAAAAACATTCCAACTGTTGTGTAAATTTGATTATTCAGTCTTTTCACAAAAGTGCTACTATCTCAGTTTCACTCTTCTATGGCTGGCTGTTTTCTGCATAACAACGTTCAATTGTAATGTCATTAAAGGTTTATTTTAGTGATTCTTAAGATTTTATGAACTAACTTAATAAAGCATAAATAAATAATTTCGTCAATCGGCATCTGGCAGCGTAGGTATTGTTATAATAGTTTCTAGAACGTGTTTTTTTTCAATATTTTCTTCCGGTACTACTGGTTGTAGGTTGAGTGATCTATTTATTGAAGTACACCTGAGTCAGACGACATTTACCGGACGGACTCCACCTTTCCGATCATAAACGAGAATCGAGCAACCTTGACAATTAAAAGAGTAAGATTTCAGCGGTCGTATCTATTCTGTTCAACGCATTCTCACACAATAAATAGTAAAACGCTCACTGAACGCACAGAACAAGAGCTTTCAAATTCCACTACTGAACCCTTATCTCCTAATCAAGTATGTAAACTATTTTCATGCTGAGACTGATTTTCTCCTCAGAATTCTGGATGATTGCCTTTGACTCGATGGCTGCTCAACAACTAAACACAGTTTAGTAGTAAAATATTTTGTTTTAGCCGAGTTACAATCAAACTCAATACTAAAATTTATTCGTAATGTTATTTATGGTTTAATGTAATGATGCTTTATAATACGTACCATTATGATATATATGCAGTCGTCCATAATTCAAATTTCTTGATGTATGCTGACAATAAAAAAATATATCTGAATATTAAAGATACTAGCGACTGCCATAATATCCAAGACGATCTTTACCGATTAATAGATTACCATGAAAAAAAAAAACATAAATGTAAATGTCTTCAAATGTTTACTCATTTCTTTTTCACGTAGCTCCAAACCTATTCTATGTCAATACTTTATAAGTAATCAAGTTATACGACGAGTTGAAAGTGTTCGTGATCTTGGTGTGATTCTAGATAAAAAAACACTTACGTATGGAAAATATAGTGAACCGGGCACACAGGAACTTAGGTTTTGTTATCCGCACTTGCCAAGTTTTTAATGATATTAGTAGTATCAAATTGATTTATTTCGCTTACGTTCGTAGTCTCCTTGAATATTCCTCCTCTGTGTGGTCTTTTCAGTATTCCACACACAAGATAAGGCTTGAAATTATTCAGCAAACATTTTGGAGACATTTCAATCTTAGATCCAGATTTACGGACCTTAACTAAAAAACTTCTTGTCATAAACATAATTTACTTAGTCTTGCGGATCGTCGTTTGGTATTAGATATGGGGATTTTACATGACATTCTTAATGGACGTCTTGATAGTCCTGTTCTGGTCTCTAAGTTGGCCCTTAATGTTCCTGGCTACCGCACCCGTCACACGAATCTATCTCTTTTACATGTGCCTACAGTTTGGCGCGTAATTACAATGCATTTTTTCAAAACATAGACATATTTAACTGCAGTTAACTCACTTTTAAAACAAGAATGAAAAACCATGATAAGAAAAAATAATGTTTTTTTGTAAAAAAAATTGTTTACATTATAAATTTAAGATGTTTCTTTTCACTCATATCAAACACACACTCACCCTGTCCATAAACCCACCCTCACACCCATATACACTCACACATATTCACATATCTACCAAAACCACACTCCACTTACTTAACCACGCATCCTCACACACAAAACTTGCACACAGGCACTTCTATGTATTAATATCTAACTGAACTAGATTTTTATCATTGTGTTTATGTGGAAAACTGATTTAGCTTTATTTTATGTTTTTTTATAATGTTGTGTAAATTTTTTGTATTGCTGTTGTTTTTTTGAATAAACTAAAATAAAATTACATTTGAAATACGTACATTTTTATAATTACTCGATTTGAAAATGTAGCCTATGTCTCTCAACGTGTGATAACGCATATCAAAGCCCACGTTGATTAAAATACATAACGTTGATGGATTACCGCCACTGGAGCTTTAGCCATACATCAAATACGATAATGCCAATGTGAGTTTTTAAATAAACTATTTATTGTGCTATTTTTAAACTTTACACGGTACAGTAGTATTTTTTTTGTTCACATGATACTCAAATATATATATATATTTATTTTTAATTCGCAGTTGTCAACACGCTAAATCGTAATTAAATATTAAAAAGCTCTTTTTTATTCATAAACGTAATTCTTAGAAGAGGTATGTATTTCATTGTAAAGTCTTTCAAATATGAAGAAATGGGAAAGACTGAAATAAAACTAGTATACATCATGCAATGTTTGAGCATGTCCAAATGCTTGCAGACTGGCTGGACTTCCTCCCTAGGGAGTTATTCATATTTAAATTTATTTCAACAGAGAGGGAAAACATTTTTGAGAAGGGAATATGGTATCTAGACATTTACAGGGCTTATGACCTATCATTGGCTGGTTTAAGTGGGCACTTTACACACTATGTTACATTCACCATTCTGCCTATGTTTGAACATCTACATTTCCTGAACTCTTCCAGCTGTTGACTTTTGTAAAGTAAAAGAGCTGAAACCGTTATCACGTGGGTGAGATTCACCCGGCTTTACCAAATCACCTACTAGGCAACGCCTGAAAACAATTTTCCAATTTTTATACTTCTTCTTTTACCAGGTAGTTAATTCAACAATGTTTGAGCATGTTCAAATGCTTGCAGACTGGCTGGACTTCCTCCCTAGGGAGTTATTCATATTTACATTTATTTTAACAGAGGGAAAACATTTTTGAGAAGGGGCAAACATGGGCAGAATGGTGAATGTTATACAGTGCGTAAAGTTAATCGGGTTGTGGTCCTGTGGCTAGTGTCTTGGACTCACGGACCAAAGGTCCGTGGTTCGAATCCCACTCTACCCCAACTTGATTACATTTTCTAATAGTGAGTTATTTACAACTCGTTGAAAATGGCCCTCAAAATTAAATATTTGGGTAAATCATAAAAACGAAAATATTTATTTCTTTAAAAAAAAAATAAGTTGCCACTTAAACCAGCCAATGACAGGTCATAAGCCCTGTAAATAACTAGACTCCCATATTACCTTCGCTAAAATGTTTTCCCTCTCTGTTGAAATAAATTTAAATAGTTTTACATTGATTTGAATGATATAATCATACTCCTGTCCACATCTTATTGTGCATAAGGAACTGCATCGGTACACTAAATGCAGCGTATATCGATCATCCGTTACATGAAAATAGGCTTTACGCTTCAGCTGCCAGTCCAGGAATATGAAATATTGCGGTGTAAAAACCACAATTTAATTATTCCGATGAACAATGGTATTTTGTTCCTGATCGGTTTCGTTCGCAGAGAGGTTTCATAGCCGCCCCCTTAGTAACAATGAATGTTCTTGCCGCACCAGTTTTCCTACGCAATTGAAGTACAATAAGTCATAAAAAAACGTTGTTGTTTGGTGAACCAGTTTTCCATACATCTGTTATTCCGTCAACAAAGTAGTTCCTGATTTCGGTTTTGCTTCCAAGGGTGTGGTCATTGCTCGATACTAGATTGTATGTAGGGGAAAACACAATTCATTGGACAAATTGCGGATATTAAAAAAAAAAAACCTTCTGCATGATCTACGCTAATATTTATATTTTAGAGTTATTAAAATTGTACTAATTAAGGTATCTCTGACGGATTTCAAAAATACACCGTAAGTAACTTTGAAAAATACCATTTGATTTATTAAACTTTTTTGCAATGTACAGAGGCTCATTGTTTCAGATCCCGACTAGCTACTAGCTAGAAGTTTTCTATGAATAGTTGAGATCTTTCTTGTTGCATGTATTTTTCATTGGATGACATTAAAACAATTTAATCAATAATAATTATAATAAAAAATTGAAATTGAAATGTAAATGTACAAAATAACGTTATATATAATTAAAACAGACGAAATTCAATGCCGAAGAATAAAAAAAACTATTTTCAGGATATTAAAAGATCTACGTGTTATCCAACTGCTCACCATATTCTTATATACATTACAACTGACAAACGTCTTTATGTCAGGGTCCAACATGTTAAAGAACTTGGGGCCCAATACTGTGAAACGCCTCTGAAAAAAGGCAGTACTTCCTTGTGAAACCCCGTAGGAGCTATCTGGCGCGTACCCTGCTCTGGCGTGGTGTGTCGTGGCGCCACGACACAGTGTGATTCCAACCATATAAAATACATAAAGTGGTACGCGCCAGATAGCACCCCAACACATCGGTCAACAACGTGACATAATAATGTAACCCAGCCTTTACGTGCAGGTTTTTTTTATACAGATTTACCCATTTTTTTTTTTTAATTTACGAGAAATGTGTTGGGATTTTAATACAGTCGTTGGACCTAATAGAAGTTCTTCGTAGACCAAAAATATATATTCTAGAAGCGGTTAAATTTAAATATAAAAAACAAAAAAAAAAGTTGGAACAGAATTTTTTTCTTTAGTGCCTTGCCGGGTCCCCTCGACGTTGGCGATCACTACAGCGAAAGCATATGTATCTGTCTTGCGCTAATTTTACACTTCGCAGCCAGGACGATTGCTTATTGAAATACTTGCCGTAGTGATTCCGGGAAAAAGATGACCAGAGTGGTTTCCCGTTACCTTCTCTGGAGGATTTTCTGTCGGGGTTACCTTCCCTTGGCTGGTTGGTTTTGGTTTTGAGGCGCCAAAAACACGCCTTTTATCCTCTCGTTATCTGCTGCGATCACACCGTTATGAGTGTGATCCCATTACCCAGGGTTTGCGACGTGGACGCTAAAGAGTTGGACTAGTCAGTAGTGTTGCCGGTGGAATGCAACTGGGCGTTCGCAGCATTTTATAGAATCACATCCTCCAGAAAGATGTGACTCACTGCGACCCTACTGACAGTTTGAACCCCCAGTTGGAACAGACTAGGTCAGACAAAATATGGATGGGAGATCCAATTATTATACCGAAAAACGCTGTTTAGTTTTCAATCTATTTAATAATGTTTCATCATCATCATCATTCCCTTTCCACACCTAATGGTGCATAGGGTGCTCGCTACATTGATACACCAACCTCAGCGTATCTTGATCCTTTTTGTTACATGAAGGTAAGATGATCAGTCTTACGCTTCCGGTACCAGTTCAAGGACTATTAAATATTCTAGGGTGAAACACACTTTTAAATAAATATTTCATATCAGTCCTGTCGAGAATCGAACCCGAGACCTCTTGCATGGTAGGCTATCGCGCTGACCATTACACCACGAGGTCGACAATGTTTTAATTATAAAAACGTTTAATTTGTCTTTAATTCATTTATATATCTTAATCCAAATTTACCGTGTTCAATAAAATTATTCTGCAGGCTTGTAAAATGGATGCAATTATTTAAGTTGAAAACTTAAAAATTTTTAACAATTTCTTCCACAACGTAAAGTATGTTCATAACCTAATCAGTGCATGAAAGGGTTGCTCATTAACATGCATGTCGTGTGGTTTTTATATTTTTGTAAAAACAACTATGGTGAAGGTGTATAGTGGGTTTCGCATGTTAGTTTAATAAGTGTCCTGACGAAAACACGGGTACCTCTCGAAACCGGTAGACATAAAAAAGCCGGTAAGTGGTTTTATAAAAATATTTTAGTAAAATGTTCGACCACAAGGTTAATGCTTTAAATATTATTAATACTTAACTACTGTGCAAGTGTTATTCCGAAAAAAAAATAGCTTTAAAAACCTGGTTTCAATTGACCACAGTTTCCCCAATAATCAAACCATGTTAACTTATGAGTAATATTAATTTCTTCGTATATGAATACACCAAAACACACTTTGCACTTTTAAACCAGTTTGTAAAAAGCTCTAAAATACTTGAATATTTCTATAATGGATCAACAACACGCCATTGAAAAGTAGGATACAAATTAATTATTTTTATCCGGTTTAACTAAACCTTATCGATACTGCCGGAACAATGTATTTCTAACAAGACCTTGGTAACTCGAAATATGAAGTAATCCGGTTCAAATTATTAAAAATTAAAGACTCATTATTTCATATTTATGAGAATATCTAAGAGTATGCACTTATATGGCATAAAATGAAATCTATGCTGTTAAAATCGGTGAAAAACCTGTTCAAAACTTATGAATAATCTTAACAAAATTTGATTTCATTATTTTAATAAAAAAACAACCACACAAATGAACATTTGATAATCTAACACATTTTCAAATTTAATTTAAAAAATTATTATATATATAACAAATTTTAAAATTAAAATTTTGAAAATTGAGTTTTTATTTGAAGATTTTGTATCTATAATTGAAATTAACAAAAAAATATTATATACTGTATAATATTACAATAACCTACTGATTTTAATATGATAGTCATTTTTATTTTGTTTAGAACAATTCATTAATTGTTCATATTTATCAGATTTATTTTTCTTACATATAGTTCATATTTTAAGCTTCAAAGTTATTTTCAAACATAATAAAACAAGATGTAAAGTAGACAGAAAATATTAAGAAAATAAATATACACAAAATTACTGTTTCTTTGGACAGCTAGAAATTATTGTTAATCGCTTTATTGGTATTTCATGTACATATTTTTATTTCTTTTATTATTTTTTAAGGAAAATTTTTCTTAAAAATGCACGAGCATCACATAAAATAAAAAAAAAATCAGTGACATACTTTATGTAAAACATATAAACACATTTTATAATGAAAAAAATTTGTTAATATTACGAATTTATAACTGTTTTTAGTTATCTAATGATGTTATAAAAATAATGAAAAAAAAACGGTAGTGTAAAAAACATGCAATAATTCGAAATATGGCAGAAAAATAAAAAAATGCGTGATTTTGAAAATAATAAAAAAAAGCTTTTTACAGATATACCATATAGTTATATTAAACAAGCCAATAAAACAGTTATTCAAAATATATAATAATTAACGTAAAAAAAAAGGTATCTATTTCAAAACATATCAGTAAGTTTAAAAAAAAGTACTCAGAAGAAATATAAATAGCTCGATATTTGACAAAATACAAAAAAATAACAGATTACGTACATAACCGATAGGTAACTTTTAAATAACCAGTTACAGGATCTAATCACCATAGCAGTAAATAATTTTTAATTAGCGGCACCTGATAAATAAGGAGATTTCCTTAAAAAATTGGAAATTGCAAAAATGATTTTTTCTTTATTTTTTTTAAAAATGGGAGTTATGCATTTAAAAATTCTTGCTATGCATTTTTTGCACGGACGTTTTTCTTAAAAATTTTCTATTGTATTTTCTCTATAAAGTTTTGTATTTTTACTGTATAAATAACTCAACAGGTAAAATCTATACAAAGGCATTTACAGATTACAACCGAGACGAAGAACATTTTAGAGAAGGGAATGTAGAACTCTAGGCATTTACTGGGCTTATGATCTGTCATTGGCTGGTTTAAGTGGCCACTTTACACTCTGTGTAACATTCACCATTTTGCCTATGTTTCCATATTTCACCCATATTTCTTCGATTCTTCCATTTGTTGATTTTAGTGAAGTTAGAGAGATTCATCTGACTAAATTATTTCACATACTAGGCAACGCCTGAAAACCATTTTCCAATTTTTAAACTTCTTCTTGGACCAGTTGGTTTCATTTTAATAAGCCATGCCTAAACTTCCATATTCTCTTATTTAATGTATTTTCCATCCCTGTTGTAATTTGTTAATCTTAATGACTCCCGAGGGGGTGAAAGCTAGTCTTTTGTCTACAAACATTTGGACGAACTCAAATATTGTCATTTCTACAAGGTGAATCACTACAACCTAGAATTAAAGTTTTATGATTCGGCCTATAACTTGTTTTATCACAGCTTAAAAAAAAAAAAAGTTGAGTATTTTCTCCGAAATAATTGTTATAATTCATGTTATGGTCTCAAATGACTCAATTTGCAATAAATTTGTATATTACTTTGCTGCCTAAATGAATGAATAATATTAGTTATGGTTTAAAAAAAAATGCAAATGCGTTTTGGTCGGAATACTTATTAACGCCCTCTATGCTCTCATGTCTAAAACATTATCTTAAGCTGTTCTATTTCAAATTCAAAAGCTTTATTTGTAGTTTCAAACGCGGTCAATAGAGGAGCTTGAGTCGGTAAGCGCATGCGCATGCGCACACAAAGAAAACGGCTTCCGTCGACGGCCGCGAAAATAGCCCGTGACGGCCGTTTATCGGAGGGAAACAGAAGCGAGCTATGGTATGTCAAACCCAAGTAGCGAGTAAATGGAAATCCGCGGCACATAATAAAAAGTACCAGTATCTGCGTTAGTAGAGCGTTCGGTCAATTGTATCCTTATACGAAAACGATTAATTTAACTGGGCAAAGTGTATCCCGCTGAAGGGAATATAGCTTCACCTTCTCGATTTTCTGCTGCCCTAGTAGATGTAAGTGTAAAATGTGTCTAATATGACGTAACGGACGGGCTTAATTGACAGCTGTAACCTGTCAATTCAAGGTTGATTTTTCTCGCTGATAGGGAAATCAATTTGTTTTTTTTTATCCTTAAATACGACACATAGTAATATAATGTATGCATATTTGTTATCTGAAAACAAAAATACATATTATGCAGTTATATTTTGTAGGTAGTAGAAAAAACAAACTACTCGCTGATGCGAGTAATAATCATAGTGATTGTAATCATTATTATTGTATCATTTATCGAAAGGTGATTAGTTTTAAAACATCCCACTAACCAAAATATCTTTTTGAAAAATATTTAATTTCAATTGGAATTTCGGAAAACAAATAGAAAGGACATAATAAACATGCCCCAGTTTTGTTAAAATCATTTTATATTATTAATAAAGGTTACAATTGATTTTTTTTAAATATGATAGGTAATTTTTGTAATTAAATGTAAATCTTAAATTATATAATTAAATGATGTAACAAATGAGCCGTTAGTTATATAATGTAAACCTTTTTCCTCGATAGTAAACTAGATAGTTTAAAAGGACAAAGGTTGTCGGTAGACCGAGTACATTGTGAAAATCATGCTTGCTTCATTAATCTTGGAAAACTATCGTTAGGCTGTTACATACTACATTAGATACACAGTGACGTTAAAAATATCTATTAAGTGAACTATCTTCCACAGAAAAAAATATGTTTTAATGGAATAAGTACTTTAAAATTATAAAGCCCCGAAGGAAATAAAACGGGTTTTAAAAAAATGCATTATCGGTATTCGTAAAAAAATCTTCAGATTTTAATAAATTTTTTTTCTGAGAATTCTGAGACAATAATGCAATAAAAATAAAGACAAATAGTCATAGTATAAATGAGAGAAAACTGATTAAAACATTTTTTTTTGTATTAACAATTGAATGGTGAAAGAAAATATATGTTTACTGGAGGGTTTTTGTAATAAGATTTAAGGGTATAGAAGTATGTAGAAGACTACGCCAATCTCCCATAATATATTAATCATTAGTTTTGATTCAACTCACTAAACCCCAACTAATTTCCACTATCAGCATTTAAAGAACTATTCAATATTTTCTGTTAAAAGGTATTTATATTAAAATTTTATTTGAAATCAAACAGGGCTACGCTGCCTATGAGATTAAATTAATAACAATACTCACAAAACTCTTCATTTTTTAATTAATGCAAAGATACCATTCTAAAAATACTATTTTTGCTGATCTATACTTTAAATACTTTGATAAAACCGATCCATCAATTCTAACTTGAGAAGAGTATTGGATATAAAAAAAAGCGACAAAGAAGTTTTTGCAGACAAAGGTCAAATTAACTGACGAGTGTGAAAACACGCGTTCGTAAAATCCAGATGACATTTTTCATTATTGATGGGACGAAAGAAGTAAGAAGACGAGCAAGCGCCGGGTAAATTTAGATGAAAATAATTCTTAACAACGCGTGGCGCCTTTATCGGGTGTACATTACAAGTCGAATTTTTATCTCCGAGTAACAGGCGAACAGGAGACGCGTGAGGTAAAGATGGAAGGAGGGTTGCTGATCAAATTATTCCGAGCCATTCGCTTTCCATTATTAGGTGTATAAATAACCCCTCCGAAGGCCGATTCTGTCTATTGTGGAGTAGATATTGGCAGAGCGGAATGCGCTTCTATCGGTGGAGGTACCATAATATACCGCTCTTGTAAGGCAGTCACGTAGAAAGCTGTAATTAACATGTACCGTACATCTACCGCTGCGCACATAATCACCAAATCATTTTAAAGTGATGACATTTACGTAGCTACTTCATCGGTATTACGTATTTTGTTTGTGGTGTATCTATAAATAATGTAGTAAAATAAATGATCCTTTTGATAATAATTTTCATAAAATTCAGAGTAGTAAGAAAACCACACACGTTTAGTTTCTGATCAAAATAGAAAGGCATATTTGTTTTTATTAGATTTAATGATTAACTAATGGGTACATATTAATATGGAAAATGTCAAGATGTAACGAAATAATAAAATAAAACATAAATAAATAAAGCTGCCAAATATCAATCAAGTATTCAAATGAAAAGCTTTTGAATCTTAAATGTATATAAATACTTTTAGATTTTAATAACAGTTTTACTTCCAGCCAAGAAAATTTGTCGACATTCAGTGATCTGTATGAAACGTTATTGAATCGAGTAATTCTGTTCTCCTGGTTTAGAAAGCTTTCCCGCGCGAAGCTTTTCCGTAGACAGCTTGGCGACCGAAGCCGAAATACACCTGTCAGTGTATTGGTGTAGCCCCGCCCCCGAGTGGCGCATGCGCATGGCGCCGAGTTTTCCTTCACCTCCTCGGCCGCGTGCGCTCCTGGTATCGGGCGCGCAGAGGGCGGCGCGCCGCGGCCGCCCTGCGCCGCCCGCGGCCGCCCGCGCCCTCGCCCCCGCCCCCGGCCTGGGCGGCCGGCTACTTTCACCACTCGCCATGCAGCGGGCCGACACGTGCGAGGCCGACACGTGCGCCTCTCGGCTGCCGAATAAGTTTCAGGAAACTCCGACAAGACTTACCTCCGAAACTTCGGGCATCTCTGTCGGGAATCCAGTGCTTCAGTCCACCGATAAATTTTCGTCCCTTGTTTCGATAACTTCAGTTATGTTTGGCGAAACATCGTCTACCGCGTCTAGAGAAGTGGAGTGCCGTAAGGAGTGTGTGAAGGTTTCAGAAGGACCCGAGGATCCTGCAGCCAGGAGTCAGCAAGAGATGGCAGATCTGGGTGAGAAGCCCTCGTATGTCCAAGCAGCTATTCGACGTTATTCGGCAGGACAAGGTAAGTAATTTTTATTCGAAACAAATATTGAAGATGCAACCTGAGAATTTCGGATTGAAAAAAAAACTCATTAAAAAAAAAACAAATCGATCGTTTTAGTAATTTCTTCGTTCTTTATAAAAATAAGGAATAAAAACAAAACTTTGTTAGGTGTTCGAAAGAAAACCAATATATATTTTGTGGCGATGACCTGTTGATTACGCGGTAAATGGATCTACGCAACACTTAGGACTAAAAAAATAAAATTAATAAAGTATTCAATAAAATATGAATGTTTCTATATTTTTAAGCACGATTTTCTTAAATACGATGAATTATAACTGAACAAGCTTTATAAGAAAATAATATGAACAATATGAACAAGCTTTATAAAAAAATACTAACATTATTAAAACGTTCTTGTTAAATTAATATTATCAAAACGTTAAGAGAACTAAGAAATATTTTTTTTATATACACAATTTTACAAATAAAGAAAAGACATAAAAAATAAGGACAAAAATTAATAAAATGTTTTTTTTTTAAAAAGTAGTCGATTTATAATAATATTTACAATGAAAACATTTTCTATAGCTTGAATTTCTCATTCTCAATCATTATTTTGATTCTGTTGAACAAAACTCATAATTAATTATTGTAACGAATCAGATTGAATTGTTTATTGGATTCATTAATCTCGCATAAATTGAGAAACTAATCAATTGTATTTCTGTGAAACAGTAAATCTTATCAACATATAATTGTTTTTCTACGGATGAAGTTGATTATTTCAGTTCATACAGACTTGATTTTACTAACAAGATAAACGGTTAATACTCGTAACTCGTAATTTATAGTTTAAGTACAGTTTTTTTATTCTTTTTGTTGGGTTATGGTGCCGTGTGTCGTTTTTTTTTTTTTTTGGATAAAGCATCATCAGGCTAATATTTTAAAGAAAAATCCAGAAAACTCAATCTTAAAAAAATATCTTTATTTTATTTCGTGGCTATAATGTAACGTCAGTCTGCTATGTGCAACATAATATGTATAACATAATATGTACTGAATATTAAAAACAGCAATTACCACAAGCGAATATTCAAAGTTAGTTTGATATTATTTATATTTTCAGATTATAAATTGAGTTGAAAACTATAGCCATTAAAAAAATATATATTATGCCGCCCTCTTGCGTCACGTAGGTACATCATTTTCATCATCATCATCATTAGCTCGACAGCCCTGGGTGGGCCTTGATTGTATCCAGGAGCTTCCTCTACTCATGTCTGTCTGCTGCCCTTCCTCTCCTGTTTCTTATTTCTAACGTTGTCGTATCCGCACTGATGCAGCCCACCTATCGCATTTTGGGTCTTTGTGGTCTTCGTCGTTCTTGTGGCATGTAGAGAGTTATGCGTTTTATGGGGTTGTCGTCGTTCATTATGATCGTATGGCCAGCTCACCTCAAGCACAGATGCAGCCCATCCATCGTATTTTGGGTCCTCCTGGTTTTCTCTATCCTTGTGGCATGGAGATAGTTAGGTGTTTTATGGGGTTGTCGTCGTCCATTCTAGTTATATCGATGGGCTAATCACATCGGGAGCTCCGTAAATAACATATAGCTCCTTATTGTAGTGACGACGCCGATGGTTGTTTTCTCTCACAGGACCATAGACAACTCCGAGGATCCTACTATCGAACGTTGCAATGGTTCCCTAAATATTATTAGTCATAACCCAGGTTTCGGAGGATTGGTTTGATCAGAGTTTTGTACAGTTATTATCTTAGTATATATTAGTATTAGTTCGGACCGTAATTGTTTCTGGAGCGCGTAACAGCAACGGTTGGCAGTTATTATTCGCCTCCTGATTTCTTCCTGTGTATTGTTGTCAATGGTTACTGTAGAACCCAGGTATTTGAATGAGTTGATTACCTCGCTAATCACTCTGAAATAATTGTAAAAACGTTTAGAAAAATAAAAAAATAACTAGTTTAAAATCAAGTTTTTACCTAAATCCACATATTTTCTTAGTTTAATTACACTAAAAAAATATATACTGAAAACAAAAAATGCTAAATTATTTTTCACCTCATAAAAAAAACAGATAACTAAAAAAAATGTCTGAAAAATTATATAAATGCAAGACAATATTGACAAGGTGTTTTTATTTTGAAAGGGGTTGTTGTATTTTTTAAAATTTATATAAAATAAATATTTAATTAGGGTCAAGAGAATATCTGTACCCCAGAGGCAGACGGATGCAAATTCAAACGTCAAATGTTCAACAAGAGTCTAAATAATCTACTTTCTAAGTGATTTCTAATAATTTTTGGCATTCATGTGTATTTTCAGTATCATAATACATTATTTATTTCGTTATAAGGCTTATATTTCTTTAAAATCATTGGATATAATCATAAACAGGATATGAAAATCGAAATGTCATTTAATCAAATTCTGGATTTGCATCCGTCTGCCTCTGAGGTATAGATATACTTATTACTTAGGATATTAACATTTACAAAAAATATCTCAAACAATTTCCGTGAAGTTGACAAATGATTTGCGTTTTGAAAATTAGTATTTCCTTTTATTAGTTAATTCATAAAGCCGATTACAATGTTCAAAAGTTGCACATCGTGATGTATAATAATTCTAGATCTGATCATTAAAGGTCTGTTGTACATATTATTGATTTGGTGCAGTCCTTTGTGACGTCACATTCAGCAAAGCAAATTTCAATTGTTGGCTCATGTTCAAGATAGTAAAGGAGGAACTTGTATTATTACGTGAGATTAAGAAGCCCCGTAAACCATCTACTTTTTGATAAATACTAAGGTAAAAAAATTAACTACATATCTGTAATTTAAAACATATTGTCATGCATTATTATATGTTAAATGTTGCAGTGTTAATTCGAAATTCAGTCTTCATAATATAAATATAGTTTTACACTAAAATAACGTTATTTTCGTAAGTAAAAAATTGTTTGTTTAGTACATTTACGAATATACATAGTTTTACAAATAATATATTTATGAATACCTACAGTTTTTAATGGTAAATGTTTATTTTTCGTTTATTAAGAATGAATCGTATTATAATTTATTATTATTGAGACACACGGAGCTTTGTTATTTAGAAAAGTGGGAGTTTTTTATTCAAAGCAACCGGGATTTTAAAAGACTTATAACTTATCTTTAGCCGGCATATAGAAAATATTTTTTATGGTTTGTGTGTGATTTCAATATGAAAAATAATATAAGTAAGGTATCCAAAAAATAACATATTATTGTTGGATTTAATTTTACGTATATTTTTATATTATTTAAGATATACGGTGTAAAGCGTTTCGTCTTATTAGGATATTATCAAACTAACCTAAATATTCACGAAATAATCCACAATAATTACTAGTTTGATAATATCCAAATAAGACGAAATTCGTCACACTGTTTACTCCCGTACATCAAAAAAATAAATATATAATTGAAACCATGAATAAAATTTGGTTTTTGATACTGTAAGGAATGTAGGTATATTGTTGGTAAAAACAATATATCTACAGTCGTCTGCATACTCACACAGCTTGGCAAGTCATTCTAGATTTATCTCTCCTAGTAAACAGTCGCTCTCTAAACATAGTGATAATAAGTATTTATAATAAACCACAGTCAACCGTAACTAGTCGTATTACTAATCTTCTATACCAACATAGGGCATAACAAATTAATACCTTACTAACAAATAGTAAAAATGTTTTTTTTCCCTTTATTAGGGCCTTCTACCAAAACATGATAGCATCGGCCAAAAACAAGTTATGTAGATTAAGAAATTATAATAATCATTAAAACAACACAAACGAAAAGGAATAACAATATGAACACAAACAATAGACAACAAATGTACAAGAATAACATAAAATCATATTACTAATAATAAACGTGTACACAAACTAACAAAATTCCAACATAAATTGAAACAGGCACTATTAGAAACAACCCACTAAAAGTCATTTCTGCTAAGTAACTTTATTCAGAATAAATTTTTAAAATGCCTAATATTATTTTCCGTGTGTTGTAACGTGACATCGAAATAACGTTCTACATAACTATATTTATGTTAAGTTCGTACTACGCGGAGTAAAAAATAGTTTAATAATCTGCAAGATTTGACTCAATAATTGTGTGGCAGGTACATACATTTTATGAAATTTGTGGTCAAATTGAGAAAAATTCAAACTCTTTTTACTTTTCAACAATTATTTGTGATGGCGAGTTGAGGCATTTATTTTTTATTTTATTTTATTTTCTTTTATTTAGGAAACATACAGTACAGTTACAAAGTTTAACTTTTACACAATTAGACTTAACTCTAATGGACCAGTGATGTTTCCATATTATAAAGCAATTATATGTAAGGTTAATTGTGAAAGTATAAAAAAAAGAAGGAAAAAGAAAAACATAAATGAAAATTGTTTAAAAATTAAAATTTAAGTAAAAAAAAGATATTTTAAGGTTTGTAGTTTGTAGTGAGTATTTACAAATGGAAATAATATTAAAAATGAAGAAAATTTGTAAGAGTAATTAAAAATTAAGAATTGAAATACATAATGAAAAACATGCTCAGATGTAAAAATAAAATAAAATAGTAATAACATTTAAAAAAAAAAGGAAAAACATAAATATACACATATTTATGATTCAAAGAAACGATGAGAAGAATCTTTAAGTGAAATATAAGACAATAAATTTAAGTCATTTTAAAAAACATCAAAATTAATGACACATTATAGTAAGAGCAGCAATATATTGATTTTTTATACATATATAATATAAGTAATTAAAAGTAGTTTAAAAGTATAAAAACATGCCAATGCAGCAGAGAAAAAAGAAAGAATAAAGAAAGAATAACAAGTATAGCAAGTAATCTTTAAAATTTGAAAAAGCAATATAAGGAGAAGATTTTAAACCAAGAGAAGTCGATAAAATTTCATTAAAGCGATTTTAGTAGTAATACAAATTTCAAAAGAGAAATTTGATTTTTAATAATAATAAAAATGTATGTAATTTGAAGTATAAATGTGCATAAATTCATTGTTGTGTTGTGTTGTTGTTGAGGGCTCTTCTGTCGTTTTTCTTGATCATTCATGTTAGCTTAGCTTGCTTAACGTTCTTGCGTTGCTGTGAACGGTGACTCAATGCGTTAAAGAGGCTTTTCTAGAAACACATTATTGAGGTGTGTTGTAACGCACTATAAACCCCCTCCATCACTCTGCCGCAGACTTAAACAATTTTGGATTGGAACAGCATCGTGGTGCGCCACAACAGACCACGCTAGAGCAGTGTAATTCGAATCATATATGAAATACATGGAAGAGGTATTCCCCTAGATAGCTCCCCAACACACCAATCCACAACATGACATAACAATGCAACCCTGCCCTTACTGTTAACTGTTAACGCGTATTTGTTTTTGCTTGAGTCACTTGATTTATTATCAGTCTTATTTGTTTCATTGCATTTTTTCACTTCACGCTAACCTTTCTTATCTGGATATACTGTTTTTTAACAAAGTTCGAGATCCATGTTATTTTAAAAACCTCGGTTTGTAGTCGCAAAAGTGGTCAGTAGTCGCATCGCCACAAGATATCTCGTTTTTCCAACTGTGAAATTACCCGTTATCTGTCATAGTGCTGAAAATATCTACGTACTGTGCATGCTGCGATGATGAGGATGATGATTTTTAATCCCAGAAATTGCCTGATGTTGAAAAGCAAATAAAATGGTTCAAGATTTGGCATACAAAAAATCGAACAAGAAATCGCCCAACATCTTGCGTAAGATCTTGTACTATTTTCTGACTCATGCAATACGAGCTTCACTCACATAGGTTAAACCGTAATTTCTCTAACTATGCTGAAAGTATGCAGTACCGTGGAATAAACTCTCTCAAAAATTTAATAATAATGTAGACCAGTTATTTTTATACAAATTAATAAATAATAAAATCGATTCCTCTAATCTGCTTGAAAGATTTCTATTCCGTGTGCCATCTAGACCGACAAGACAAAATCTTCTGTTTTACACAGACAACGCGTCAATATTTGAAATAATCTACAATGCCTAGAATATGCGAGCAATAAAACAATAGATTTACCGAGGCTGATATTTATTATGACAATGTACGTAAATTTATGTCGAAAATCATAGAAATATTGAGAGAAACACATATTTAATTAATTCTATTATTATAAACGTATTTTTTATTTCTTATCTTTTACATTTGTTATTGTCTTAAGTGTCAACATTTTTTTGTTGTTGTGTGCATGAGTGTCCTACACTAACAGACAAAGAAATTGACAACATTTCTGTACATTGTTTGTTTCCTCAATAAAATAAATAAAAATAAAAATCGGTGAATCAGATATTTATATGTATGAAAAGATTTCTTAAAAAACACTTCTAAGGTCACATAAAATATGCCAATTTAATAAAAGTACAGCTATTCTTTCAATAAAACTAAGGTAAACATTATATTTACTTAGGATTTTATGTTTACTAGAAACTTCAATTGAAGTGGCTTAAACTTATTTTCTGAATATTGTAAAAAATATTTAAAGACGGTTTATTGATAAAAAAATTCAACACAAACGGAAAAATATATCAACGGCAAAATATTTTGAAGAAAAAAAACCCTTATTTTCTTATTTAAGAAAAAGGTTTTGGGTTGGAAAAATTACAATTTTTTGGTTTACAGAGTTTGGGATTGAATTCATAATCTGTTAATCCAACATTTCACGTTCAACCCACGTAACTAAATATCATATATTTATATACATTTAATATGATATGTAGATGTGATACTAGAAATATAAACGTAGTTTGAGGAATATTACTTTAATTTTACGCAAATACTCTGCAAATACGTATTTGAATATTGTCGTAGATTGTTCTGGAAACATTGGAAAGTCCATAAAAAAGCAAAAAGAATACTGTAGATGTGTATATCAACATATTCAGAAGTAATTTTTTAAATTGACGTTTTCAATGTTATTTTAAAAAAAAATCGATCAAAATAATACAATGTTTTATCAACAGGGTCTACAAAAATGTCACTATACAATTTATAATGAAGAAACATTTTTTTAAATATCTGTTAGATAGGTACATGCTTTAGAACATTAATCAATAAAAGTAATGCATAAAAATTCAATATTGGTACATTTCCTCCGCACTCCGGAAATCGATTTCTCTAGAAAAACGGCAGTATTTTTTTTACCTCGGAGAGTAACTGAATTATTTTTAATAAAAACGATACTACAATAATATGATTATACGTTGGTAAACTCAGAATTAATATAAACGCACATTCTCTAGAATTATTAAATTCAAAGTAAAAAAATATATATTTTGCTTCACTTCTAATCCTACCAATCAGCTCACGATCCACTCTTGCTCTGCTAAATACCTTGCTTTTCACCCATGAGATATTTAGTATGCATCTATGTATCATAATTTCAAAGATTTCCTGCTTAATAAGCATATTGACCTTAAAGGTCCAAGTTTCAACGCCATACGGACCAAATGTAACATTTCACTAAACGCTGCCTGATTTTAAGGTTGAGGTTGTAATAGCGTTAAATTCAGCTAGTTAGAAGTCAATATCGCTGCTGACGCCAGCTAACAATATTTTATTTATATAATTGCCTTTCATCACAGCTTTAATCTACGTCCTTATAATATAACTTAAAATATAGTTTCGAATCCTATCGACTAGATCTTTACTCCCAATTGAACACGACCATGTAGTTGATTTAGACCCTTGGGGTCTTACTCATAAACTTAGCATAAAGTTACACTTAGGTATAGCGGTATAATTTGAATGTGAATACCATTATACTTAGGCGTAAGTTTTGAGAATGACCAAATATTAACAAGTTCGAATTTGATCCGCTATGGAGAAATACCCAGAGTCCAGGCGCTGATAAAAATAATGACAACTTGTTTAAATGCAAAAATCAGTTGAAAGTTGAATAAACCCCTCAGCAGTGGAATGGAAAGTATATAATTAAGTCCAGTGTATGTTGTGGGGTTTCATTATCCACTTGATTTGTTTAACTCGACGGATTATTAATGTAACAACTTTGCTAACAGTCTTACAACGCGAGTATGCTCTTCTATCTAAAATGTAAAGGAGCTTAGGGGGGTGCTATCTTATAAATCTTCCATTAGTTCAGGAATACAGAAAAACTTCGTCGTTTACGTATTCAACGGTTGAATCTCTGAACGGAACTTTTACGGATTTTTAAAGTAAATGTAAGATTACGCTCAGTTAGTATTGTTGAATTTATTCACAAATAATTACAAGTACGAGCACCGATTTATAATTGCCTAGGGTTTAAAATCGGTAAGAGCAGTCAATTAATAAAAAAGTTACACACGTTTTATAGAATAGTAACGGATCCTTAACTATGAAACCAAAACCTCTGTGCCAAATTGTAATTTAACATATTGAAAAGAGAAAGCTCAGAAAGCATACCTATTATTTAAAAATTATAACATAAATACCAATTTTAGATCACCATCTGGACAAAACGCAGCCCCACGTGTTCACCATATTATAATAAATAATACATTAAATAATATGTAGTAATCCGCAAGGGTTAATAAATGAATTTTACATAAAAAATAATAATTTAAAAATGCAATGTCTCGCAGCAATCTTTTGCAATGCTCTCTTCACTTAGATACAATAAAAATTTTAACGCTTCTTCAAATTTGTTGAAACAGAGAAGGAAACCATCTTTGAGAAGGGAATATGGAAGTCTAGACATTCACAGGGCTTATGACCTGTCATTGGCTGGTTTGGTGGCCATTTTACACACTGTGGAACATTTACCATTCTGCCTATGTTTAAACATTCACATTTCCGCAACTCTTCCATCTGTTGACATTTGTGAAGTTAAAACGCTGAAACTTTTATCACGCGGTGAGTTTTATCCGGATGAATCAATTCACCTACTAGGCAACCAACCCCTGAAAACAATTTTCATTATTTTTTTCATACCTGTTAATTATTCAAAAATATTTTGTGTATGTCCAAAAATTTACAGACAAGTTAAACGTACGGGAGGTAAAACAAGTTAGTGATTTTGATAATAATTGTGAGTCTTATCAAAAAGGACTTAAATTTTCTCAACTAATACTGTAATTTTCTTATCATTTTTCGTATCTAAATAGATTGGCTCGTTTTAAATCACATATACATACCTATTTAATAATAAACGTCGTAGTTTGTTTACTTTATTTGATTAGTTTTACAAAATAAAATAATACACTTATTTGATTTCTGATCTATCAACTCAATGTAAAAGTCGGTAACAATTTATTTGACATTCCTTTTGAACTCTGAGAGAACAAAAGTCTTTGACTCCCGGCATCAGAAGATAACATCTATCTTTTACAGGAGCACTCAGCGTTATTTAAAAAAATACTTTAATTAAAATTCTCGCAAATTAAAACTTGCGCTTTTATAAAGCACAAATTAAAAAGAGAGTTGCAAATTATAAAGAGGAATTTTTCAAAACATGTCTAGGAATTTTTCATGTTTTTGCATTACAGAGAGATACAAAAAAAAAGTTTAAAATCGACCTAATGCGAGTATGTATAAATTAAAGTCTTGTATTTTAGATATATTTCAAACAAACACGAGTTAATTATTATAACACAAATAGTTTAAGGTATTCTGATCATCATCAGACGAAAAAAAATTAGATATATTTAAAATAATAGTTTTATTTTAAATATATCTCAAATAAAAAAAAGGTGTCTGTTTTATTTTACAAAATAAATGCTGATTGAAAAAAGACAAAGCTGTTTAATATAATTTAATTTTAATGAATAAACACAAAGTTAGTGCTCCAAATATAAAATTGATGGTTTTGTATTGTTCATATTATTCATATTGCTCTGAAAAATATTTTTTTGAATACTAGTTGACAAGATAAAACGTATTTGAATACACGTTGATCTGTTATTTTTAATAAAAAAACAAAATCGTATGTATCTGCGAGATAGTTACAAACTAAATTAAAATTTTGAATATTATAAATTGAACGTCTAGTGAATTATGAAATTATTATCATAATCTATATATTTTATTTGATTTTGGTGTTTTTTAGGAATAAACTTGTTCAAGGACTGTTGGTAAGCAAAAAAATGTATGAACTGAAAATACTGTAGATAAATGAAAATTCTTGATGGAAGTTCATTGTAATTAATTATAGGAAATAAATACCATTCTCGAAAATGTCGCGAAAGCGATAAAACCGGTCACTGGATATTCCAAATCTGTGGATTAAAGGATAACTTGTCTTTTATTTTCAACTGTAGACAAAATATATGAATTGGGTTGTGGTCCTGTGTCACGAATTCACAAATCAGGTGTCGGGGAATCGAACTCTGCTTTACATTTTAAATTTTAAAAATATTTTTTAAAAGTAATATGAAGATGCCGAATTACAAATATGTATAATTATGATACTTATAATAATAAATCGTTATGTAATTGTAAAATAAATACATATTTATATATGTGTGTGTAAATATAAGGGTATATTTATGCACACGCATGTATACGAACGTTTGTGAATGCATTACAAGTGCTTCGACTCAAAACAGAATTTCTAGCAAGTTGAAGCAAGTCCAATGGCATGGGTTCCTGGTTGTGTCATTATAAGCTATGTACCCAATCAATGTATGAATTATGTTATAATAAAACAAATAATAATAATAATAATAAACGACTAGTTGAAAATGGTTTTAAAATTGAAATATTTGAGTATATTATATTAAGCAAATATTTATTTACCATCTAAAAAGTTAGGTTATCTAAGAAGTTAGTTAGCATAAGTAAAGTAATTTGGTAGATTCTTACTTATATATTGAAGTTTTCAGTTCTTTTCAGGGGGTTAAGTCCAGCCCTTGTCTACAAATATTTGTACAAACTCTAAACGATGTTGTTTAATAGTATGTTTTTAATATAAAAAAATCAAAAGTTTTTTTTTCATTCGCATAACTGTATCATTGAATCTCCAGTCAAGTAAGAAATGTTATTTAGGTACCCATTAACAAAAACAATATATGCAGTAAACAAAGGTATAAAGTTGTATGAACATTTTATCAAATATTCGCAATGGCCATGGTAAACGTTGGGAGGGTTTGTTATCTTGGATAACAATATGTTCTGAAACACAAACCTTACAAGCCATGTTAGTAATATTATACCTACAAGTGATGTGTACACTGTGTACGCTACTAGATACAAGCTAGGAAGTATGTAATTTCTACTTAAATTAATTTCATACGAAATTACATGATCGGACTACAGCGAGGCGTTTTTGTACTAGCTTGGTACTAGTCGCAGAGAAGCGTCTCACCGTATTTATAAATCTTTTGCCATGTTTATAATATGTAGCAAAAATTTAAATCAATGATTCTATTGATTTCAGGTTTTTGAATTGCAATATTTAAGTATGCACGGCGATAGTATCGGACAACGATAATTTTGAGTAAATTTATTTTAAAAAATGTGGAATAAAAAACCACCATAAGTTTGAAATAGATCCAGAAACTTTGACGAGTATTTTTTACTCGACTGCTGCTCTTAGTAAACTTTTTTGAAAAGGTATACCATGTGGAGATAAGTCCGCCTCGTAGTGTTGTGGTTGGCGCGTGAGTCTACCATATTTGAGGTCCTCGTATAATGTAATGTAATTTATTTATTTTTGATAGTTCTACAAATAAAACTTGAACGCTTAGTTATACATGAACAAATAAACACTAAATATGCGAAAAAAACTTAATTATAAATAAAAAACATTATTATAAAATACAGACGCTATCCTATGACACTCTATCTAACAATATAGATGTTTGTTTTTAACAAAAAAAATCGCCATCCCACAAAACGATGCGATAGACCCAGCATCCCTAATCTCTTTTTGCAACTCATTAAATATCGTTAGTTCTTTATGATATAGATTGTTCTGAGTTGCCTGGATTCTTTGAGGGATTGTGATTTTTTTTTGGGAAGTCTGAAATCTTCACCTCCTCTCGTCGGACAACGATAAGTTTCGTTATTACTATTAATATTATCGATATTAATACTAATGTATTCAAAATTACTCTCTATTTTACCAAAAGCATTTTTGGTACCGTTAACATAATATATGTTGAATCTTTGTATACTTGCCACAATCCCATATGGTCCTTATTTCCCTAATCTGAGCTTTCTGCATGACATTATATTGATTTTCAGTGATCAGAAAGAGAACACTGGAACAATAATTGAACAGCGGTAAAATGATTGACACAAAAATTAAATTACTTGTATTTAACGTGATTTTTAATATTCTATTTAAAAATTTCACCTTTTTAGAACGTTTGTTGTTGATACGAGTATACTCAAAAGAAGATGCAATTTTTAGCTTATTATCTATTTTAATCTTTAATATTTATTTAAATTTTTACATCTTTATTTTACCCGCGAATATTTGGTTTATTGCATTCTTTAGTTTTTTTATTGCTTGTGATATATTTACTTTTTGAAATGTTTAATTTTATTTTTGTACTTAACCAACAAAAGATTTTATTTAAATCTATTTGCATCTTATTTTTAGCATTATCGATATAGCCTCTTAGAGCAGTGTCTTTAAAAAAAAATTGAAATAATAATATTGTAAGCATTTAAAAATATTATTTACATAAATAAAAAAAGTATTGGTCCCAAAACTGACGTTGGGAACTCCTAGATTCGTAGTTTTTTCGAAAGATAGTGCATTTCCAAGTTTTGTTTTTTGTGTTCTATAATTTGAATAATCACTAAATCATTTTAGCTCATTATTGTAGACCCGCATACTTTTTAATTTACACAGCATGTTCTTTTTAGTTTTTATGCCCACCATTGGGTACGCCCGCTTTAACTTTGCACTTGATTTCTCGATTAATGTCTATCGTGTTCATAGAAAGAAAATCAAATACACACGTCGTCATTAAAATCACTGACATACGAGTGAAATAATAAAATGAAGATTCTAAGGGCTGCCAAACTATTTTTACTCGTAAAAGGGTTGCGTATTAAAAAAGATTTATAAACACTGCCCTAATGTATGAGTGTCCTCTAGTGAGAAAAACTCGAACCGAAGGCAAAATATTCTTGTCTCGTCCTGTCTTTTAAAAATAACAAAATGTATCACACTTCCAACAGACGTACATATCCTTCTATCCTTCCCAAAACATTCGCTTGAGTTGTAACCGATGAACTTTCGGAACAGAGATCCTATAAGGATACTCGTAGATCGAATTCTCAACAAACACGGAAAATTTTTATTGTGAAGGGAATTTCGAAGTTTTTGTATTAATCTAAGTTATCATTATTATTATCAACGTAATACAACAGAGATAAAGAACATTTTAGAGAAGGTAATATAAAAGTCTACAGAGCTTGTGACCTGTCATTGGCTGGTTTATGTGGCCACTTTACACAGTGTGTAACATTCACTATTTTACCCATATTTAAACATCTAGATTGAAAATATTCTTGAAAAATCTACCCGGTCCGTAAAGAAGTATAGAAAATGAAAAAAAAAAATTTAGGCGTTGCTTAGTATGTAAGTGAAATAATTCAATTAGATAAATCTCACCCGCATAAATAAAGGTTTCAGCTCTTCAACTTCACAAACATCAAGGAATCAAATTGAAGGAATATAGATGTTCGAATATGGGCAGAATGGTGAATGTTACACAGTGTGTAAAGTGGCCACTTAAACCAGCCATTTACAGGTCATAAGCCCTGTAGATGCCTAGACTTCTATATTACCCTCTCTTAAATGTTCTTCATCTCTGTTGTAATGTGTTAATAAAAACAGCTCCCCAGGTAGTTGAATCCAGTCCTTGTCTACGAAAATTTGGACAAACTTAAAATATTGTTGACAAAAAGAAATAATTTAAAATATAAAAAAAACGTTGTACATATTTTTATTAGCAATTACTGTGCTTAGTGCGTCGTTCATTTTGTTGGCCATATTCACTCTCCTTTCAACACCCTTTTCTACGTTTTCATCTTTTAAAAACATGCTTCCCAGATACACAATTTTTCTACTTGTTCAAGACATTCGTTGTTTACATTTATTACGCTGAATCCCAACCTTTTGCAAATTTTGTTAACTATTTTTAGTTTTTTCATACTCACTGCAATAAGTATCTCTAATTATTGCTATAAGCTTCATCCATAGTTTTTCAAGAGTTCTTTTTTTCCTTAATAAGATCATTAATACCATCATCGTATCATGCATTGGCTTTTTTGCCTCTTCGTCAGGCTATCCCGCATACACTCTTAGCCGATTTATAGGTTCATATTTTTTTATAATCTATAAACGTCAGCAATTTACAGCAATAAAATATTTAATTTGATGAAAAAAGTGGTAAATAAATAATTATTCGTTTTTAAGAAGGATATGTTCCTTCCTCTGTAAAGTGTTTTTATGAGCAAGTCACCTTTTTTGGATACAAAAATCAGTTTGCTTTTACAGACCATAAAATTTAACAGACTTGCTGAGTTACTAATAAAAATTATTATGATTTTTCGTTTATCCTGACCACCAAAAGAGTTCTTTTACAAAGGAGTCATTTTAAAGACACGAAAGAAAAAAATATCCCAATAGAAAAAGAAAAAGTAAGAGTATTTAGTAACGAGCGTTGTTTCGCAGTTGACTGCCGCAAACTTTGTGTAATTTAACCCGAAATTCTTCTGTCTAGAACTTCTTGTAAAAGAAACATGTTTTGTAATACAAAACATGCTTTTTCTTAATGAAAATTGACTAAAAATACGTTTTTTATATTTTGCATAAAAAATAGTCGCTTTTAAAACGGATATGATTTCTATTTTAACAACAACGAAAATTATTAGATTGATGTTGCTTATAATTACATTAATTTTAAGTAAAAACAAATAAGTAGGTAATCTTCAAAACTGTTCAAGTCTAAAAATGAGTCTAAAATTTATTTTTTTTCAGAATGAATGAATTTTTGACAGGCGCCGTGGCGCAGTTGGTTACACGTTAGAAGTAACTGTGAAACTGGCGTCGCGGGTTCGATTCCCCCTAGTTGCAAGAAAGAAATCCAAGAAAGATTTTTTTCTCAATTGGTCTGGGTGTTGTGGTGTGTTTTTAATAGCTTCCTTCCATATCTTCTCTTTCCCATCTGCTGACAAACCCCAGAAATAGAAGCTTAGCGGGTTACCCCTTATAATTTTTTAAATTATTTTTTGGACATTTATTTTAAAGCACCGCTTTTTCTTCAAATATATCAATATGGGATGGACCTTATATGCATTTTCAAAATACTTAATGCTTTAAGTGATGTCCCATCTCTGTTGTAATCAATTTCATTTCATGTTCCCAACCGTGTCACCAGAAGTCAAAATCTGCTATTTATAAAATCTTCTAATAGCAACTTTGGTTTTTATGCCCCAATGTCCAGAATGTGTAGATTAGTCAATTCATCACACGACTTGGAATTTTTTGGGATAGATCTTCCGGCTTTCCGTAGATCTCTTCGCGACTTCACAGTGTGGGATGAAGTTGGATTGGCATGGTTTAGCTCAAAGTTTTGGTCTTTCGTTTTTTTAAATATATTGTATACTATTATTGTTTTGCCCTTGTTTGTCTTTGCTATATAGTTTTATGTTCTTTTTGTTCAGTTTCTTGCATTTATGTTTCTTCATGTAACTGTTGTAATTGGCTTAGGCCGTATATATATAATAAATAAATATAACTTCTGTTTGCACAAAAATGAATAGTTTTTAAATTGCTAAATTTCATTTCAAATTTGGGCAAGTCCCTCATTGTTTTGCTTCAATATTTCCATAGAAACTAAAAGTCACATTTATTCAATTTGAACAAAAGCGGACACGACCATTATTGAAAATTACCTCCTGAAATAATGCGGTAGATTTACAATTGACTAAAATGCGCTATTAAAGAAACGCTTTCAGGTTATAAGTAGGAATATTGGTGAGGGCAGAGAAGAGCAAGTGACGTGTTGCGCGGCATATGGGTGCATTGGGTCCCGTACGCAAAGGGGTAATTCCATAATAATTAATATAGGCAATTAAATATAATTATATTATTCCATTGTAACTCACATTTCATTAAACTCCAAACCTGAGGGGTTTTCAATGTGTTTCATCTTTGTAATTTGTATATCATTGTACATTGAACATCGATTAAGGAAAGATTTTTTTTTAAATTAAGGTAAAAAAATATTTTACAAATATTTATTTTGCGTTGGTAAAGCACGATGTGTTGTGCGACATGAAGTTCTTTGCAAAATCTAAATCTCTGTTCTAATTAAGCATCTTAAATATCGAAGAAAAAATAAAAATTACCGGAGTTTTAAGAAATTCTTCTTTGTTTCAATACGATAATTAAATTTCGCTATCTATACAGAAAAATAATGAAAAAATAAAAAAAGTAACTCGCATTACATGGTTTTGGTAACTAATGTTACATTATTAATTTAACAGGTCATGTTTTTCAACAAAATGTGTAAAAATTCTACAGAATAGTAACAAAATTAACTTAATAGTCATTTTACAATAATTATTGCGGAGTGGATGAGGTGTAAAGAATACCCTGTCCTTGGAGGAGAAAAATTTAGAGTGGACTGTATTACTGGGGAAGGAAGGTTGCGCAACTCCACTAACCTGCTGATGATGAGGCGTGGCGTGTGCTGGAACCTGGCTGGTGAAGCTGGCGGTCGTGAGACGCTGACACAGCTTGTATGGAGCTGACGGCCTAAGTGGACGCTGGCACAGCTGGCTTGATAAAAAAAAATGTTAAGCACTTCACTTGGTTGAGGTTCGATTAGTACTACAATTTTAATGTTATTACCGGCACTCACACGTAGAATTATTGTTGCGTGGATTGCGCTAGGAAATGGGAAGGACAGGTAGGTATATATAGATTTTCTTGGTCAGAACAATAATCTTTACGGCAAATATTCACTCGCCTGAGCCTTAACTTAATATAGGAATCTTTAAACGAGGAACCATAAACATAATACTTTATATTTTTTTTATTCCTAATTATTTTATTTTTTTTGCCTCACAACAGGCCAAAAGACCCAATTAAAATGGAAAATTATAGCAGAGAAGACTCAAGCTTGGGAAAAATCACAATTTAATTTATGTTTTTCCACAGGAAATTGAATCCGGAACCTTTTGAGCGTGATTCAAGCGTCTTAACCACTAAACAATGTCATTTTTTGGCAGAAATGTCATTTTTCACAATTTTTTTTTGTCTCTTGGCGATGTTTTAGTGAAAAAAAGTTTTTTTTTCATATTCATGTTGCATTTTTACGGAAACACCCAAGGATGATATTTTACTGTCGTCGGACTGTCTTAGGTCAGTATTATACGGGTCCCGTTCATTTGGAATGTAAGGCCCTTTTACACGCAATATTAATTTCCGTGCAAATGTTTTTTTTTTTTAATTCTGTATGACAAACGCTTAGTTTTATTTGGGGATGAGTAGGAGTTGTGGAAGTTGTTATAGAATCCCAATAGTCACCTGGGACACTTAGAGTCCAGACTCTCGCCTCTGAGCCAGCCAATTAAAGGGATAGGATAATTTATTTTTGTTCTCAAGTAAGGAGTGCAATATACTACCATGAAATATATGATGAATATTTTATGTCAACCATATTGGGAGTCAAACCCGAAACCACTTACAAAGGGAGGCCAACGCGTTGACCACTAGATCGTGGACAAAATTATCTGTATTAGTACTATTATAATTACGAGAAATTTCCTATTTATGTAAGAGAAACATAATAAACATTACTTTTATTTTACCCTCAGAGTTATTAAAAATTATAAGCACTTACAAAAGTGAACCTGCCCCATTAAAATTGATTCCATAGAAATTCTGTGTCAAAGAAGATAGTGAATAATGAACCATGGACGATTTTTTTAAAATCTAATAATAACTAAGGTAAAAATGCCGAGAAAGAAAATCGAGGGGAAATAAGTCCACCTTGTTGTGTAGTAATAAGCGCGTTTGGTTACCATTCTTGAGTTCCTAGTTTCAAATCCTGGCAGATGGTGTGAAATATTGGTTTCGGGAGGTGCAGATGCAATCGCTTGTTTCCAGATTAAGAAAGCTGTGTCATGTATTCTGCTCACTTAGGAACATCTTGGATATTGACACTCTCAAAAATGTGTATTTTGTATTTTGCTATTTTCCAGTCAGTGGCTACCTATGGTGTAGTGGACTGGGGAGGTTGCAGGGGGTCTTATTATTATTATGGATAACTTATATGGTGCTATTTTTGTAAAATAACACCTCAAGGGCGCTTTACACAGTGATTATATAGATAAATAAATTTAATTAAAGCTTTTAAATTTGTCATTTATATAAAACAATTTATTTTGTTATCACATGCTACGGATTTATTGAAATGATTTAGAGAACAAGTGGGTTTTTAGGTTTTTTCCGAAACATCACTTTACTCTCACAGCCTCCATGCCATAGGGCCTGTTACCGCAAATGCGCGTTCACTGAATTTAGTGCGCTGTTTGTGTGTATCATGAACCCCCTAATAAATTTTCAAAAATTAATACCCTGAGTGATGTCTCTCAACTTTTTCATCTGAGACATTATTTTAATCTATGAAGGTTCTGGATATAAGATAATTTTTTTGAAGAGTCATTGACACATTTTTGGTCATGCGGTTACAAGAGGAGATCTCAGTAGAATGCTCGTACGAGGTTATACTGTAATTTGAATTATTTAATACCAAAAAGACTAGATATTCGCTCAGGTAAATTTATCTTTTGTAGCCCCAAGAGTGTTCACTATCCTGTATTTCCAATTTATGTATTGTACAAGAGATTGCTTCGAGACATTAAGTAGATTTATATAGTATTAAGTAGTGTATATATTTTTTTTTAATATATATCTTTATATGAATAAATAAATAAATACGGGTGATTCTAGATTACAATATTTCAATGTTCCTGGACTGGCACCCGAAGAGTAAGATTGTTTACCTTACTTTCCGTGTAACTAAAATGTTCTAGATAATCTGCAATTGGAGTGCTTATGAGAGACATATACACCACTATATGTGGATTGGGAAATCATGATGATGGTTTGAATGAAGGTTGGAATAAAAAAATAATATTAAAAACAATTTAGAGTTAGAGTCTTCTTCGCTTGGAATACACATAAATGAAAACACTTTTGTTTTTGTATTAATCAAAATTTTTCGGTACCAAATTAAAAATAAATTATAAAAATCTGATGGATCGGTGATCTTACAAGCTTTTTCATGTTTTAAACAGTAAGCAACCTTAAAAGCTTCTCATACCAGTCGGATGAATTTCGAAATCCATCCATTGTGATTAATCATTCTTATATTTCAGTTACGACTATCAATGCTTTTGCAGAACACGTTTCGATTGATGATAGGTCTACCCCGCAAAACTGGCAAAAGGGGAGAATCTGAAAACAAATTTAGAGAGATTTGAAAAAACAAGACAGGCGCCACGACGCAGTTGGTTAGACGGCTGACTGAACAGTGAAACTGACGTCGTGGGTTTGATTCCCGTCAGTCGCTGAAAAGAAATGAAAGAAACTTTTTTTCTTAATCGTTCTTGGTGTTGCGGTATCTTTTCACAACTACCTTCCATATCAAGATGACAAGCCTCAAATAGAGGGTTAACGCGTTTTTCTTTTAAGTATAAAATTAAAAATAGATTTAACACCAAAGTTTGCACATTAAGATGTTTTTGGTAACTGCCTTTCTTTATTATTCAAAGGAGATGAAAGACAGAATTTTAATCAATTTTCATATTAACCTTAAATTAAAATGCAATTAAAATCAATATTCGTAGAATATCTTTGTAAAGCGCCCTTGAGATATAAATATTAAAAAGTAATATGTATGTAAGTTATCCACCATAGTAATAACAAAAAACTGCTCATAGTCACCCTTCTAGATACTGTTTTATTCCTTTCTTTCGCGGTATCTCTAAATCAAAAACCCACAAAAGAACAAGTTTTTGCATGATTATAATATATTCTCCATTTTATTTTCTTGATATGATACTCCACTGCTTCTGTTGATAAGATTAAATTCCTAACGAAAACATATTTTTCCATGTACTTTTATAAATATAAAAATGATTTTATTAGGTTTTATTGATCGCACCATTTGAAAGAGACCACACATTAGAACGATAAAACTAAGACACTTATTTTTCAAAGTTCGTTAAAAATAATACTATGATAGAAATGAATTATTTGAGTTTGTTTTGATATTTAAAAAAAAAAATCCAAATTAACATTTATATTTAAACATTAGTCCTTTTTTGGATGTATTGTATCGCACCTTTAAAACGAAAAAGACTTAATAAAAAAAAAACCTTGAATTAAGTAAGGATCATAAAACGACTTCAATGAATGTTGGATGCTCGATACCTTCGACCTCGGGACTGTAAAACAAGGCCTGCCCTCTCGCGATGCGCGTGTTCGAAGAAAACAGGGAACGTTTGATTTTAGGTAAACTAATTGACGTTATGGTTTTCAGTGTCAATCCTGGAAGTAATGAAAGGAGTAAGGACTTACGGTTTCCTCCCTTTGGCACTGGTCCAGAAAGACACCGATATCGTTTGCACTGGTCACTTTGCACGTTTTCTTATATGTTGGTGATTCGAAATCACTGTCACGCTCGCGGTACGGTTTTCGTTGTTGTTTGCGGTACGGTTTTTTTGTTGTGTTGTCACGCGTTGCTTTCTTGACTCGCCGTCAGGGAGAAGTAGGTAAATTGGGATTCAAAACAAGGACCACCGGAATCAAAGGAAGGAATGGCTTGACACTTGAATAAAAGAAAATGAATCCGAAACATACTCCCCCGCGCTGCGGAATATGACGGCATATTCCCAGTAAATGGTTCTGTTTTGGTTAACGGGTTAAAGAAATATGCCGACCGATGTGATGTATGATATGATGAAGGTTTGAATAATACGATTGTCACTACGTGAATATGGATAATAAGTGATGATGGGTGATTATAAACAATGTCTAATGAGGGATGATTATGAATGAAAACTCGATACTTATTCACCGGGAATAGGGCATAACTTTACAAGTGGTCTTTTGATCAAACCACTTGCAGTTTGCACTGATACGATAAGCTGTTTTCGAGGCAATAAAGCTGGATGTTTTGCGTCGTATGATAAATCTGAAGATTTTATTTCCCCACCGACCCGTATATACTTCACTGTTAATAAAGGGATTTAATTTTCTCGTTGATTTCGGTAAATCTTTTCCCAGTTTCAGATTCTGCATTTCCCAAATGAAGGCGGTGTTTTGAACAGATTTTACAAGATACATCAAAGCCTTATGCATTTTCTGATTTGTAGGTTGACGAAGTGCTCTATCTTTTGTAAGATATGAATTTTTGAAACGCAATATGTATACTACGATACGTTGTATTTTTCTAAGTGAAGAATTAGGTGTGATTAGCACTTCTAATGGACGCTGACATGAGTCGTTAACAAGAACGTTAGGTCGTTTTTCTAATTCAATATTTCTTGCTACGTCATTAGATTTACCAATTATCAAATTCGGCCAGTCGTTAAGTTCCAATTTTAGCCATGAGGGGCCCATCCACCAAAGTGGATGATGTATCAGGTCATCGGGCAACAAGCCTCGACTAGCACAATCAGCTGGGTTTTGACTGGTAGGCACGTGCCTCCATTCAGCACACGGTAGCTTACGTTGAATGTTGGAAATTCGATTTCCAACAAAAACATTATATCGGGTTAATTGTGATTGAATCCAAGATAATACGATAGTTGAATCTGACCATGCATATACTTTTGTTATATTGCTGATTTCTGAATGTGTTTTAAGAATGTAATGCATGAGATCAGCTAATAATGAAGCGGCACTGAGTTCTAAACGCGGTAACGTCATGCGCTTTACGGGTGATACTCGAGATTTGGCGCATACAAGTGCCACCTGGTGATGATGATTTGCTGTCGAACTGCGTAAGTAATCAACTGCGGCATAACCAGATTCACTGGCATCACAGAATCCATGAACTTGATATTCATGAGATCCGTTGTTAGTTATACGTCGGTTTACATTAATTTGTGTAAGATTAGGTAATTGCGTAGTGTTCCTTACCCATAGGTTATGTATGTCACTCGGGACGGGGTTATCCCAAGAGACCCCGAGCAGCCAAAGTCGTTGTATTAATAACTTGGCCAAGAATGTTAGAGGCGATAAAAATCCGAGGGGGTCGAATATACGGGCTAGCTCTGAAAGCATGGTCCTTTTTGTGCATGATCGGTTAAGCGGATTGATGTGATAAATAAATTGATCTTCAGCAGAATTCCATTCAAGTCCTAAAATTTTGATAAAATCACGATTAGAATCGAATTGTAGTGACAAAGCTCTGTGTTCTTCGGGTATAGCATTCAGAAACTGTGGTTCATTACTTGACCATTTTCTCAACTCAAATCCTCCAGAAGACATGATACCGTTTAATTGTGTCTGGAGACTCCGAGCTGATTCTAGCGAATCACAGCCCGATACTACGTCATCAACATACAGGTCTTTCATTATTACGCTAGATGCAAGGGGAAACGAATTTCTCTCATCTTGTGCCAATTGATGCATAGTTCTAATAGCAAGAAAAGGAGCCGAAGAAATTCCAAAAACAATTCGGTTGAGTCGATATTCTCGAATGGGTTCATTAGAAGAGCAACGGAATAGAATACGTTGATAATCTTGATGACCTTTAGTCATTTTTATTTGGCGATACATTTGACGTATGTCCGCCGTAAAGACGATTGCATGAAGACGAAATCTCAAAAGAATTTCTACGATATCTGTTTGTAGTTTACACCCTGTCAACAAGGTGTTGTTTAATGAAGAACCTCGCTCATCCTTGGCCGAAGCATCAAACACGACGCGAAGTTTTGTCGTAAGACTTTCGGGTTTCACGACTGCGTGGTGAGGAATATAATATGCAGATGAGGATTGACATTCACCGGGAGGAATGGGCTCCATATGATTGCTTGATAAATATTCCATGATATGATCATTGTATTCCTTATAAAAAATATGATTTTTTAATAGGCGCTTTTCAAGATGATAGAATCGCCGCAGGGCAATTGAATAAGAATTGACGAATGATAGTGTCTCTGAATTACGGAAAGGTAAATTCACTACATAACGCCCATCGGATTCTCTGGAGTGAGTGTTCTGGTACATCTCTTCACATCGTTGATCGTCCGCAGAGAAATTTGATGGCTCAATGTTAGGTATATTTTCAATCTCCCAAAGTTGTTGAACAGCACAATCCAGTCGAGTGTCATCAATTACAGACAATGAATGTGACAGTAAATTGATTTGATTGCTCGAGTTAGCAGACAAGACTCTTCCCATTAAAATCCAACCGAATACGGTATTTACGGCCGTCGGAGACATTTCATCTCCTTCTGATTTGCCTGAAAGAAGAAACTTGGGAAACAACTCACCGCCTATTAAAATATCAATGGGACGAGGTTGGTTATAACGATTATCAGCAAACACAATATTCGATAGGTGACGATATTGAGTAGTGATTTGGTGGGTTGGCATGTCACCGCAAATACGCTCTAGTGTGACAGCTTCGGTTAAATATACTGGATCTGGTTTACCTACTGGACGTAGCTCAATGCTCACTTTATGAGAAGAGGTAGTAGGTACCTGACCAATGCCTGACATCGGGGTATCTACCTTACAACGTTTTAAACCTAATCTGTTTACGCAGCGATTTGAAATTATGTTGATTTGACTACCAGGATCGAGTAAAATACGAACGACTTGATAATTGCCATAATAATCCCTTACTTCAACTTCAGCTGTCGCTAAGAGGACAAAGGAAGGTGTAGGGCGTGATGCCGAATACATATTGCTAAGAGTAGTAGCTGGAATGATATAATTATTTTTAGAAGTGGAAGCGATAACTTCTTGTGAATTATGAACTTCAGAGACGTTTGAAGAACACAAGTTTGTATTGTGACGAGAATTGCATTTTTTGCAATTGAAAGTTGATTTGCAATTTGATAAGTTATGATTTGATCTCAGGCAGTTTACGCACAGTTTTAGTTGCTTAACGACATTCCAACGTTCTTTCGTGGGTTTCTCCATAAACCGTTCGCATGAATATATGAAGTGATTTTCCGAACATAAAGGACACGTTTGTGTATTCGCCAATAAGGTTGATGAGTATTTCGGTTTGTTAAACAGAGTCTTCTTGGCGATGACGTCAGGAGAACGATCTCTGGAAAGACGCGATCTCTCCAAAGCCTGACATCTTTCTACAAGAAACTCTTGTAATGTTGAAAACACTGGAAAATCTACCCCTTTAATGGATAATTCAAATGCTTCGCGTGAATTTTTATCGAGTTTAGTCAAAAGAGTGTGAAAGAGAATAAAATCCCAGTCAGATGTCGGAAGTCCTAATCCCTTTAGGATAGAAATATTTTCCATAAAAATGTCTAGAATTTTTCTTAACGCCTGAGGAGTATTAGTAGTAATTTGTTTCTGATATAAAATCTCTTCCCAACATAAAAATGCAAGATATCGTTTATTATTATATCGCGCTACTAACGCATCAAATGCGTCACGATAATTATTAGCCGTGATTGGATATGCTCGCATAATGTTTACAGGCTCCCCTGATAGTGACGATATTAAATATTGGAACTTTTCCACGTTCGATAAGTCGTTTCTACTGTGCACTAAACTTAAAAATAAATCATAAAACGCAGGAAACTCTTTTATTTTACCTGTAAATAAAGGTAATTTTATTAATGGCAATTTTGCGTAGTGCTTCTTTTCACACGTTTCGGACTGGACTTCTTTCTTCAATGGCGGTAAAACCAGTCGCTTGATGCTGAAAATCTCACACACGATTTCATCCATTTGTTCCTGAATCTCATTGTTCTCCCTTACGGCAGCTTCATCTTCAGAAATTTCGGACAAAATTTTTATTTGCGTTTCGTTAAACATATCCATTATAGGATCTAGCCGCTCGCACCACGATAAAAAACGTGGAATGTTTTCTGGATCGGACATAGCGTTTTTTCCCGATCGTAAAGCATCCTTCAATCTTTTTAGCGCGTGATTTCGCCTAGTTGTATAAACATTTACGCTAACACTCATGATTCTAAGTTAAAATAAGTGAAAATGATTTATAAGTTGCTAATGCTAAATGCTAAATGCTACTGCTAAAAATTATTGTTTGCTTTGCGGGACAGTACACGCGCTTATTATTGACGCGCGAAGAAGGTAGTTTAAAAGTTTTGATGCAAATAAAAAAAAGAGTATGACGAAAAGGCTCACAGAGATTTATGTAAATGAATGTTGTTAATGTTTTTACGATGATTATAGGTTAATAATATATTATATATAAATATAATTTAATGATATGTTATGATACGATGAGAATTTAATCGTTAACCAATGCAGGTTTATTTTCATCGACAACGTGTCGCGAAAGGGCAAAATGTCCGAATATATTAATTATCCGGTTCGCGAAAGGGCAAAATGTCCGAATATATTAATTATCCGGTTCGCAAGATAGACCAAATGTTGGATGCTCGATACCTTCGACCTCGGGACTGTAAAACAAGGCCTGCCCTCTCGCGATGCGCGTGTTCGAAGAAAACAGGGAACGTTTGATTTTAGGTAAACTAATTGACGTTATGGTTTTCAGTGTCAATCCTGGAAGTAATGAAAGGAGTAAGGACTTACGGTTTCCTCCCTTTGGCACTGGTCCAGAAAGACACCGATATCGTTTGCACTGGTCACTTTGCACGTTTTCTTATATGTTGGTGATTCGAAATCACTGTCACGCTCGCGGTACGGTTTTCGTTGTTGTTTGCGGTACGGTTTTTTTGTTGTGTTGTCACGCGTTGCTTTCTTGACTCGCCGTCAGGGAGAAGTAGGTACATTGGGATTCAAAACAAGGACCACCGGAATCAAAGGAAGGAATGGCTTAACACTTGAATAAAAGAAAATGAATCCGAAACAATGAACATTATTTATTTTTCTGCATGTAAAAAAACGCAACATTTCGGTGGAAATAGGACACAACCGTAACATCGGTCACTTTTTTACTCAGAAAATTTAGATTCCGTATCAGTAAAGAAACGACGCTATTAGTGTTGTGTTTATATTGCTGTGTGAAGGACGCAACGCAGACAAACATAATATAGTGATCGAAAGCCGGTTGAGTAGATTTTATTCCAATACAAATGTCCAGTTTATTTTATTATATTCAAACGACAGATTTAGTTTTGTGATTGTTTAGTTCCGACTAACCAATAATCTTAGTAACTTATTTAAGTTAATGTAATTTTATTGTTTAAATTATCGATAATTTTAGTAACTTTTTTACGTTTATGTCATTTCGTCAATAAATAAAAACATGTGTTTGGTGACCTGATCTGACCTAATAAAAATGATGTCATTATCTTATTTATCAAAGTGCTTTTGTTTGCTTGTTTTTTAATTCTAATAATGACTCATTGAATAAATGTCTTATTTAAACTTTTAATAATTTATTTTTAAAGTGCTTTTTTTTCATAGATTCATAGCTGAACGACTTCGATATTATTTTTAACTCATAATTTGGTGCTTATTTAAAAAATTATAAACAATCGACGAAAGAATACGAAGGTGTCACAATTTACATTCTTCTTTTGCAATTTCCCAAAAAGTTGATTTTTTTAATTAATTCGTTTTCGTCCTAAAGGTGCAATATAGTATTTTTCCGGTAGTCTTAAATTTTTTTTTCTTCAAAATGTCACTTTCCGCAATGAACGCAAAAAAAATATCAGCAATAAAAAGTTTTATGCAAATTAAATTTTATTAAATTGTTGCATTGAGACACAAATCAAATATTTGAAATTAATTAACAATCTATCTTGTATGCGTATTAAAAATAAAATTGTTGATTTAATTATTATTTTTTGCATTTTTCTTTTTTTTCTGGGATATCTGTGATCACTGGACTTTTAAGATTTCTTGTTTTCTTACGGGTTTGTTTCCTCAGGGAGGCTTTCTGGAACGGTTTTGTATCTGTTCTGATGATATTTGCGAATGATGAGATGTTGATGCTTAGTTTAATTAATTCAAGTAGATGCAACGGTACTTAGAATGTCGTCTTCACGCATTGTTGTGAGGATGGTTGTATAGATTTAGGAATTGCTCTGACAGAAAATCATTCATCCTCTAGATATATGTATTTTTAAATAAAAAGGATAGATAGAAAATAAAATCTGTAACTCAGAGACAGACGGCTGCAAATCTAGAATTTTATGAAATGACATTTAGATTTTTGTATCCAGTTTATTATCATGTCTATTGATTTTGAAGAAATCTAAGTATTAAAATGAAAAAACCAATGAATTAAGATTCTGAAAATACAAGTAAATGTTTTAAATTATTATAAATCACTTAGAGAAAGTAGATTATTTAGGCAATTGTTGAATATTTGACGTTTGGATTTGCATCCGTCTGCCTCTGAGATACAGAAATACACATTTCAATAGTTCTTTGAATAAAAATAACCAGACTAAAAAAATATAGGAGTAATGAAATGGACCCTCATTGCGTAATAAATTGGCCGTCCTTATCATATCGCAGTTATTTGGCAGATTCAATTCATACATGCTGTTTGCAAATCATATTGACAAAATGATTTATTAAAATATACTAGTAATTGTTACGTTTTTTATATACATGTAAAAATACAATAATATAACATAACAACACAATATTTCAAGTAACACACCTTTAAAAGTGTTGGGGAATAACTTGATTTAATTTTTTTTTTCTTATCAAAACCGCGAATTGTGTAACGCTCCCGCATGTCCCGCCTGAATGAACTGCCAGTGAGAGGATATTGTTTATTATTTTATGTGCTGCTAATGTCAAAATTTGAAGTCAGATGCTTTAGGAATAACGGTTGTTGGCTGTTTAATACCCCGGCCGTTTCATTGCGGATCTTTCCATCCCACACACAGACCGTGACTTTGTGATTTTTTTTATTATGTGGTAGTGTATTTTGCATTTGTAACATTTATTTTTAAAAAAAAGAAAAATCAAAAGATCATTAATAATTGATCCAGTGTAATTAAACCCGTTTTACTACCAGTTTTTATTGTATTTATCTAAGCTTATATTGTATATGGCAGATTTAAAACATATTGTAAAATGCAAGCTCCGCAAGTTTCAGATGAGAACTGGAAAAACGAGGAACCTCTTGATTTTTTGTAAAATTTACACAATGTTTTATTTACCGCGAAACGTTTGGATGTATTAAATGCGCCCTGTGTGGATATCAATACATGTATGATATAATATGATGATATGTCATTGCACATTAATTTAGTTTCATAAAATGTTAAGGATTTTACTAACAAATGAGTTAAGAAGTTTTATATGCAAAGGCGAATATTTGAAAACTATTCACGCTTGAAACTATGTAAAAGTGAGTCTTATTGACTACTGCATGGCGTAGACGGCGTAAATCTAAACAAAGCAAGCGTTTAAAATTAAATAACCAAAATCAATGCTATATACACGAAGTTAAAATGACCTTACAGTTTCTTCGAGTTTAATTAACCTACAACTTTACATGCGGGTGATCTCAACTAATGAAACTCGCTCATAATGTTTAAGTCACACATGAGAGCACACCAATCATGAATTTCCTTCTTAAAAAGTATCTCCATCTCTAATGAAATATCTGTCAGTCCTGATAATCGTTCTAGAGTTTAAAATTTTATATCTGTCTACAAACATTATGACACATTTAAAATATAAGTTATTAAAACTACAGGGTATCTTGAATTTAATATTTGTAAAAAACGAATAGAAGCGAATTTTCTGTATGAAAAATACAATGTTTGTATACTTTTTTGAATTGAATAATGTTCAACTACATGATACCGACAAATATGTTTCAAATTACAAACAAATGTACTAGTACACATTTACCCACAAATTTACCAAAAAATCAGTGGCAAAATAAGGCGTTTTATTGATAAAAAAAATAATAAGTGCTTGAAATGTAAACTTGCAAGAAAATATTCCTAGCAACTTTAGTAGATATATAAAAACCTGTTCTAAAGCTGCATATTATTTTATTTATTTATGTAGGTACAATATGGGAATATATTATAATTATTCGAATATTATTATATTGTAATAAAAATGTGAAAATTACGAAGACGAAATACTTAAATCAATCACGATAAAGTTAAAAAACTAAGCCCAGAGATAAAAAATAACTAAAATAATGAAAAAAAAAATGACAACAATCCGAATGCCTAACACTAAAATTTATTTTGAAGGAACATTTACAAAAATAAAAATAAAATAAAACATTGGTTATTGAAGGCAGCATTAAATTCTTATTTTTAGGACTTTTCCGATTATGAGGAGCCACTTTTATTACTTATTACTTCACTGGGAATTTATTTTTTGAAAAATTATCAATTTCTTTAGGTAGCTTATTATAGCATCGACGTTCTATAAAATTTTGGTGTCTTTGGGATTGACAGACGAAGATACTTAAATTTTTTGTACAAATATACACATTTTCGTACGGAAAAAGCGATTTAATTTTACAGACAATTTAAGAGAACTGTATTTGCACCACCAATCTAACAACATATGTCTTATAGGTACTGCGTCTGTTTTTAGATGGACAGAGTGTTGCTGACGATGCATAGAGGAAAAATCAACTTAGGGGTTAATTTCCGTTCTCCGGTATAGGCGTTCGTTCCGTGTTTGTGAACTACCGCCCGCGTATAGGAATTCGTTTATGACATGGAAATTTGGTTGTTGTATACGTTTTGACGAAATAAATGAAATTTTTATACCCCATCAGGATTCTGAAGAGAAAAAAAGCACTTTTATTTTTGCACATCGTCTTATACGCTAAAAAAAGCTAAAAATGAATAACGTAAATGGATTTATTTTATTGCATAAACAAATATATTTATTACTAGGAAATATATTCTATATAACACTGGAGCATTTGAGCAAGAATGGGCCTTACTTATAAACCTGGTATAAAGTTACACCTAGGCATAGTGGGGAATGCCATCCTTAGTCTACCACTATACCTTGGCGTTACTTTATACCTAGTTTATGAGTATGGCCTTATATGTCGTATCCTCTAAATAGGTTAGTCTACATCTAACACGGCTCAGTCTGTTCTAATATGGAGATTTTTTGTGAATTGAAAGACCATTATTTAAAAATCTAAAATAATCGATTTAAAAATAAATAACTTAACATAAGAAAAATATAAAATATGTTTTTATTTATAATTAATTTATCTAAAAATATTCCCTTTAAAGTTTTATTTAAATGTTTCATACACGTATTAGAAAAAAAAATATTTAATTAAAAGATTCTTAGTGTCCGGGCGCATAAGAAAAACAGAGTGTTCGTTCGTTTGAGCGGAAACGAGAATGAAAGACGATGTTGATAGCGTTAGAGGGAAAAATATATATGGGAAACGAAAAACGAAGCCACGATGTTCGGGGTCAGTTTTGTGTGTGAAATTGCAAAAACATCAGGTTGCATTAAATTCCAACGTATTCATTTTACTAAGCGATTTAATTTTAGCTCGCAAGCTTAACCTTTAATATACTGTGTGGAAAAACTCCTACGAGTCTCTGTGTGGTTACCCGAGGTTAGGAAATGATCACCTGATAGTTACTGATTCTTTCCATC